>NC_061842.1:24589431-24594431 GCF_019202785.1 Penaeus chinensis | reverse complement strand
TACCCCGCCAAGGTCAACGTTCACACCACAAAGCCAGGGGCAGCGGAGATCGAACCTCGTGTCTCCGGGGTATAAATCGACCCCCCCCCCCTCCCCCAGATGTGTCAATGTCAATGGAGATTAACATTTCCAACTGCTCAGAAGCCAACTGAAACTTGAGAAACGACAGACCAGTTTTGTTTTGTTTTTTACCGACCATGACTTATACACCCAGGTCTTTCTCTGGGCCTCGCTCGCCCAAGCCAGGTCATTCTACAGACCCTCTTCAGCAGGCCATGGCTTTCTCTGGATCTTCACTCCCCAAGCCAAGTCTCTCTACTGACCCTCACTCCCTCAAGCCAAGTCTCTCTACTGACCCTCACTCCCTCAAGCCAAGTCTTTTACTGACCCTCACTCCCTCAAGCCGTTTCTTCCTCCAGATCCCTAACCCCCTCCAGCCACTTCCTCCTTCACTATGGGCCCTCCCCGCCTCGAGCCAAGTCTTCCTACGACCCTCACTCTTACTCTCTACGCAGGACTCGCCGAAGTCATGGGACAAATAAAAAAACCAGGGGTCTTTTACATCTTGGAAAAAAAAAAAAATATATGCCTAGATTCTGTAAATTAGGATACCAAATGCTAGGAAAAGGAATAAAAGTCATAGTAGGACAGAAAAAAAAAAAACCAAAAAACATTAACCTATATAAACGAGAATAAACTAAAAATAAACTGTCTTAGTTAAGCTGTCCTCTGTCTTGCCCTTCAAAATGCTCTCTTGTGCCTGAGAGGAACCCGATCGTGATCCGGGCATTAAAACCACCTCCCTCTGCGTGGCATGGACGACGAAAAAAAGCGTTAGCCTGGCGTTGCGTAAGAAGGCGGTTCAATGGGGCGATTGCATAATGTAAGACTTATGTCGCTGGCTCAGCCATAAAGGGTAAAGGTTGGAAGTCATTGAAAACCAGCAGCATAGTAACAACAGCAGCGGTAGCAGTAACTGCAGGAGCAGCAGCTTTATATATATATATATATATATATATATATATATATATATATATATATATATATATATATATGTCAGCAGCAGTAGAAACATTAACAACAGTAAGAACATTAGCTGTAGTATCATCGACGGCGGAAACAACAACAATCATTATAACAACAAAAAATAAATGGAAAGGCGCCCACACAAGAAAGCACGAAATCTAATACCAAGCCCCCCCCCCCCCTCCCCGTTATTCCATCAAGCCGCCGACGAACAATGGTGAAGAACATTCACACGAATACCACTTTCTTCCCCCATTTCTGTGACCTTTAAAGACCCAAGAATGAGGTCTCTATCAAGGGTCGCTTTTCTTGTTGCCAAAAAGAACAAATACAGAAGGCAAAGAGTGGGGTGAGTGGGGAGGGAGGGGGGGGGTAGAGGAGTGTAGGTTACGGAGGGGGAGGGGGTTCGTGGAGTGTGGGGTGTGGAGAGTGGGGGGGGTACTGTAGTGTGGGGTGTGGAGGGGTAGAAGGGGAATGTGGGATATAGAGGAGCGGGTAGAGGAGTGTGTCGTGCATAGGGAGGGGGTGAAGGAGTATGGGGTTAGGAGAAGTAGCAGTAGTGAAGTGTGGGGTGTGGATAAGGGAGGGGGCGGGGGGGAGAAGGGGTGAGTAAGGAAGTATTGGTCTCAAAGGAAGAGTAGGGGACTATGTAGTGCAAAGGAGGTGGGGGGGGGGATAGTAAGGAAATATGGAGAGCGGAGGGAGGAGTAACGTAGTTTAGGAAGGGTATGGGGGTGTCCGAAGGGAGGGGGGGGGGAGAGTGAGTAGTGTTAGATCTGTGGGGGAGGGGAGTGGAGTGGAGTAGAGTGCACACGGGGAGGCGGAGAAGGCGAGTGTGGGGGAGCATGCTGGGGGGTGGGGGGGTGGGGGGGGGTGAGGGACTTTGTTGTTACTACTGCTGTGTGTGTTCTCCTTGATCTTATTACTCCGGCTGAGTCACACGTCTATTTCACAAGAGCTCGATTCTCGGAAGTGTTCGAAACGGTTTCTCTCTTTCTCGATCTGTTCGTTTGTTTCCTCTCTTGCTTTTTTTTTTTTTTTTTTTTTTAACCAACTGATAAAAATAATAATAATAATAATAAAAAAATAAAGTAGGACAACCACATGAAAATCTACGGGAGGAGAATTACTGAAAAGTAGATAGAAGAGGAGAATAAAAGCAAACTGACGAGAGAAGAAGGGGGAAAAAACGAGAGGGGGAAAAAGACACAATGCAATGTTTCTCTCTCCGCAAATAATACGGAAGTAAGCCAAGCCGTGTTAACCTGCCGTCACCCCTCGCCCCCCTCCCCTCTTCCCACCTCCCTCCCTCCCTCCCTCCCTCCCTCCCTCTCTCCTCCTTCTCTTTCTTCTCTTTCACCTCTTTCTCCCCTTTCTCCTCTTCCTCTTCATCTTCGTCCTCCCCTCCCCTTCCCTCTTCCTTTCTCTCACTACCCCCCTTTCCTCTTTCCCCTCCCCTTCCCTCTTCCCTCCTCCTCTTCCTCCTCCTCCTCCTCCTCTTCCCCCTCCCCCTCCCCCTCCCCCTCCCCTCCCCCTCCCTCTCCCCTGCACCTTTCCTCACTCGCTGTGTTCCGCTTTCACCAAACACTTTTCAATACGTTATCATTTCTAATATTCTTTTTTGGAATTGCGTTCCATGTTCTTTATTCTTTTTTTAGTTTACTTTCGTATTTTTTCAATGATTTCTTGATTTTCCTTTCTATTGACTTTCTATTCTTTCCACCTATATCTTTCTCTCTTTTATCTTATCTATATTTATTGACTATAGTTTATTATTTGATCCTTATGATTTATGTATTTGTGTTTATGATTTACTCATCTATTCATATATCCATCTATATATTCATCTATTTATTCTCTCACTCTCTCTCTCACTCTCACTCTCACTCTCACTGTGTGTGTGTGTCTCTCTCTCATGCTTCAGTAAATAAATACAATACTTCATACGAGGAAAACTGTGAATATTCACGATGAAGAGCCTGGATGCACACTGATGCGTGCATGCGTGCAGTGTGGCTGTCAACGGATATACGCATGTGTGCATGTATATGAATATGCTAGAATATGCGCCCGTTCAATAGCTACAGTCTAAACGTTACAAAGGAAGGATGAGACCGAAAGAAATATGGAAAAAATAATAACAACCATAAGAACAACAACAGTAATAATGCAGAATATCAGTAATGGTGATTAATATCAATGATAAAACTAATGCTAATACTGACGACTATGACGATGACGATGACGATGACGATGACGATGACGATGACGATGACGATGACGATGACGATGACGATGACGATGACGATGACGATGACGATGACGATGACGATGATGATGATGATGATGATGATGATGATGATGATGATGATGATGATGATGATGATGATGATGATGATGATGATGATGATGATGATGATGATGATGATGATGATGATGATGATGACGATGACGATGATGATGATGACGATGATGATGATGATGATGATGATGATGATGATGATGACGATGACGATGATGATAATAATGGTGATGATGATCAAAATAACAATAATAATGAGGAAAATAGAAAAATAATAAGAAAAGGAAAACAAAAAAAAAAGAAGAAAATAAGAAAACGAAACAGAAGACAAAGAAGGAAAGAGAAAATTCCGGAGAGTGGAAACCCAAAAGCACGCCAACCATTCTACACCGCCGGTGCGTGCTTGCAGTTGCTATTCGGGTGACACGCGCCTCTGACCTTGCTCTGGAGCTTAGACTTCGTGGGGGGGATGGGAGGATAGGGGAGGGGGAGAGGAAAGAGTGGGGAATGAGGGTGGGTGGGATGGGGGGATGGGGGATGGGGGAAGGGGAGAGGAAAGAGTGGGAGTGGGGTTGGGTGGGAGAGTAAGGAGTGAAAGATGGGTGTGGGGGGGGGGGAGGAGTAAGGAGTGAAAATTGGGTGGAGGGGAGAGTAAAAAGTGAAAGGTGTGTGGGGGCGAGGGGAGAGTGGAGGTGGGTGGAAGGTGGAGTCAGGGGAGGGAAAGGAGGGTAAGGAGTGAAAAGTGGACTCGGGGTGGAGCAAACCATGGGGATGGAGGGTCAGAGGATGGTGGATGTGAGGAATTCAGGAACGAGCTGGTGAGAGTGGGTGTGGGGAATCGGAGGAAGGGGTGTGGGAGGAAGGGGCTGGGGAAGAGATGGGGCTGCGGGGAGACGTGTGGGGGGTGAAGGAAACAGGATTAAAGAATACAGTGTGCGCTAGGGAAAAATAGGGGGGGGGGGAGACCTAAGGGAAGGGGATGAACGACATGGGGGGAGGGCGTGAAGGATGGGTATGTGGGGAAAATGAGAAACGTTAGGGACTGTGTATTTGTGGGGTAAAAACGTGGGGAGTTGAAAGATATTTATATGGGTGGGAACTGAAACACAGTAGGGATTAAAAGGACTCTGTCTGTCTGTCTGTCTGTCTGTCTGTCTGTCTGTCTGTCTGTCTGTCTGTCTGTCTGTCTGTCTGTCTGTCTGTCTGTCTGTCTGTCTGTCTCCTATATCTATCTATCATTCTATCTATCTAAGTGTGTGTGTTTGTGTTTGTGTGTGTGTGTGTGTGTGTGTGTGTGTGTGTGTGTGTGTGTGTGTGTGTGTGTGTGTGTGTGTGTGTGTGTGTGTGTGTGTGTGTGTGTGTGTATTCTTGCGTGCGTGCGTGCGTGCGTGCGTGTGCGCGTACATGTACATATATATATACACACACACGTACATTAGGCGATATGGAATAAACAAAAGGACTAGGGTTTAAAGAATCCTGCCCAGGGTCGGGCTGCGTATCTATCAAGACATGCCAGCGATAAATCCTCACTCGCTATAATTAAATCACAGCGGAGAATTCAATCGTGTGTACCTAATCCAATAGAGGCAATGGGGTGCGCGCGATAAAACGATTTATGCGCCTGGGATGTCAAACTCTCAAGAAATTTAAGCAGATAAAGAAATCGCAC
>NC_061842.1:24566931-24574431 GCF_019202785.1 Penaeus chinensis | reverse complement strand
ACACATGCACATATAAACCTGCACGCATATGAGCATATGCAAGCACCTAAGCGCACGGCCTCGTCAGTTTCGGCAAGAAAGGAGCACAACCCCCACCGCCAAACCCTCACTTCCCGGCCTCCACCTCCCGACGCGCCCTCGCTCCAGAAAGCCTTTGAACGGCGGTCTTTCACGTTTCTTTCCCTTTCTCTTATTTTCCCTTTATTTCTCTTACCGGCTTCATTTGACAGCCGACCAAAGGGACAACGAGGCCAGCCAGGGGGGGGGGGGGGGAAGAGGGGGGGGGGGGCGTAGAAGAGAGGAAAGGGAGAGGTTAAAAAGGAGTAAATACGAGGAATAAGGTGGGAAATACATGGCAGAGGAAGCAATGATACGAGGCATACTGAAATATATAAAAAAATATATAAAAAATATATATAAAAAATATATATAAAATCCCAGAAGGTAAAATGAAAATACAAGATGTAACAGGAAGCGTGAAGTGGAGAATAGGAGACGGATGAATAGGAGGAAAGGAAGGAGAGATTGAAAGACGAAGAAAGAGAGAGAGAAAAAAAAACTAATACAAAATATAAATGGTAACGAAAACAAAAAAACAGAAAAGAAAAAAAATAATACTACAAATGAAAATTCAGTAATTCTCCCCCCCCCCCCCCCCGGACACATTCCTCTCCTCTCCCCCCCCTTCCCCCACACACGATTTTTCAGCCCTTTCCTCCATTACCCCCCTTTCGTTTCCTCCTCCCCCGGTCCCCGACGCCGTTCCGCGCACATCATTAACCGCCGGACAAATTATCATGACTTGCCATGCGCCGCCACCGAGCCGAGCCGAGTCGAGCCGAGTCGAGCCGAGCCATGCGCGGACTGCATGATTTTTCAGTTGGGAGAAAGAAACACGGAACAGGGAGAGGGAAAGAGGGGTAATAAAGACGGAGGAGCAGAAAGAGGGTGAGGAAGGAAAGAAAAGGGGCAGGAGTAGGGGTAAGGGTAAAGGGAAGGGAGAGGAAGAGGAGGAAGAGGAGGAGGAGGAGGAGGAAGAGGAAGAGGAAAAAGGAGGAGGAGGAGGAGGAGGAGGAGGAGGAGGAAGAAAAGATGAAAAAAAAGAAAAGCTGAGGAGAAAGAAAAAACAGAAGAAGAAGAAGAAGAAGAAGAAGAAAGTAGGAAGTCGAGAAGGAGAAGGGGAAAAAAAAAATACGAAAAGAAAGAGAAGAAAAGAGACGCAAACGGCGTGGAGGCGGAATGCGAAGAGGAGGAAACCTAAAAAATAAAGAGGAAGAGAAAGGAGAAAGAAGAGGACGGAATTTCTCCCCCTTCCCTTTTCCATTTTCGTGCGTCCCCCTCTCATATTTTCCTCTCTTCCCATTCGGCCGGCAACCGAAAAAATGGACGAACAAAAGCAAGGACATTTCCTATTCCCTTTTCATTCCATTTTCTCTCTTTCCTCTGTTTCGATTCCGGCGGCCTGTTCGTGCGATAAAGTCAAAATAAAAAGGTTAGGAAAAGATAGAAACATTTTTTTAAAGGCAAAACAAGAAGGAAAAGAAACGTAGTGTGAAAAAAAAAAACTATAAAAAAAAAAAAAAAATACAAAAAATAAAAAGTTCTTATCAATATAAAAATAATCGGAAAAGGGGAAGGACAGAGAGGAAAGAAAATGCATGAAAAGGACAAAAAAGAGAAAATAGAAGGGAAAAATAAAACAAGAGAGAGAGAGAGAGAGAGAGAGAGAGAGAGAGAGAGAGAGAGAGAGAGAGAGAGAGAGAGAGAGAGAGAGAGAAAGAGAGAAAGAGAAAGAGAGAAAGAGAAAGTGAGAAAGAGAAAGAGAAAGTGAGAAAGAGAGAGAGAAAGAGCGAGAGAGAGAGAGAAAGAGCGAGAGCGAGAGAGAAAGAGAGAGAGAGAGAGAGAGAGAGAGAGAGAGAGAGAGAGAGAGAGAGAGAGAGAGAGAGAGAGAGAGAGAAGAGAAGAGAAGAGAAGAGAAGAGAAGAGAAGAGAAGAGAAGAGAAGAGAAGAGGAGAGAAGAGGAAAGAAGAGAAGAGAAGAGAAGAGAAGAGAAGAGAGAAAGAGAAAACAAACAAACGCAACCCTCCTTTTTCCCACGAGTCACTGTCCTTGAATTAATCTTCATGCTCTACTGTCATTTATTTTGGGAATAAAATATATTGCGAAATCTGCTTTTATTTGACTTATTTATCTTCTCTTCTTCCTGTCTCATTTATCTTTCTCATTCAGCTTTTCCGATATGTTTTCTGAAGCATTTTTCCTTCACATTTTCCGATTTTTCTTCTCTCCTCTTCCACCGTTTTCTTTTTCCTTATTCCCTCTTATTTTCTGCTTCTACGTTTTCTTATTTTCTACTCTTGCATTTACTCACTTTTGCATGGCCTTTTTATCTTTGTTTTTCTTTTCTTTTTCGTCTTCGTGCTTTTTCCTTCTTCGTATCTTCTTCTCTTCTCTTCCATTTTCGTTATCTTCTCCTCTTACTTACAACGAAAAAACTCTGTTCTTTGACCGATTTACACTCAGTTCCTCTTAATTTATTCATTCATCTATCTTGTTAATTTCCTCTTTTCATTATACAGAAATACAATCTCATTTTCTTCGTTTTTTTTATGTCATTTCCACGAAACAAAAATATTTAACTTACTTAGGAATGAGAATTAATATCTTCACAATACTAAAGATGTATTTAACTGATTTCGATTACACCTTCGTCAGAAAAAAACTTACTCTTTACTCTACCACTCAATTCACCGGCTCTCTTTACCGAAGATTATCTCTAATACCCCAACTCCCTTTCCCTCTCCTTCCCTACCCCTCCCCCTTCCCTTTCTCTCTCGCCCTCTCTATTTCTCCTTCACCTTGTCCCTTTCCCCTCCCTCTCTACCTACCTACCTCTACCTCTCCTTCTCCTCCCTCCCTCCCCTTTACCTTCCCCTTCCTCCCCCTCCCCCATCTCCTTCTCCTCCCCACCTCTCTTCTCCTCTCCCCCATCCCATCACCCGACATAAATTTGGAGAAAAAAAAGAAGAAAAAAACGTCCTCTCCACTTCGGCCTCGCCTTCGCCTCCCTCATCACGACGCACCGAGGCAGCGCGAAGCCGACCCTCATTTCCGGCTTTCGTTTCCCCGGTAATGACTTGCGCAACGACACCCTCCCTTCAACCCCTTCATACCCCCCCCCCCCGT
This sequence comes from Penaeus chinensis, assembly GCF_019202785.1. Lineage (NCBI taxonomy): Eukaryota > Metazoa > Arthropoda > Malacostraca > Decapoda > Penaeidae > Penaeus > Penaeus chinensis. The sequence goes on along the minus strand of NC_061842.1, from coordinate 24,571,245 downwards.
CCCCTATACCTGCTCCTCCTACCTCCTCATATCCCTCACACCAAGCCTATCTTAACGTACTCTTCTTACTACCTCCTCGTGATACACTTAATGTCTTCTTAATGGAATCCCTCCTCATACCACTCCCAATACTTCCTTATATTGCTCCCTACCCTTCGTACCTTCTAATACCAACTCCCGTTATCCCCTCATATCACCCATACCTCGTATCGCTCTCCAACACCGCAGCTTCTCGTACCAAGCTCATCCTCTATCCCACTACCCCCTCCCCCTCTTATAACACCTCCCACCCCCCTCCTAATACTTCCATGCCCCTCCCACCCCCTCGTACCCAGCCACACTCCTTCCTGCCCCCACGTAGCCCCCACCGCCACTCAGGGCAAGGTGAGGAGAGCGACAGTAATAGCCAGACGCAGCCCGGAGTAGTGCAACAACCTGGAACAACTTCGAGCATCCATTCATTAAGGAGGAAAGTACCGGTAATGTTAATTAGCGCCTGACGCTCGCGCGGTAGAACGGCCAATATTGGCTGAAGGTTTTCCGGCTTTGTTTTACCCTTCTTGTTTTTGGTTTCTGTTTCTGCTTTCTGCTCTTACGACTATTCGGTCTTTCTTTTTTCATTTCTCTTATAATTTTTTTTACTAATTTACGTATATTTGCTAATTCAACAATGGATCTAAGTAATTTCATGTGTATGTATGTGTACGTGCATATGTGTGCGCCTCTGTATACGTGCGCCTATTTCGCATCATCCTTAAAAAGACCGGGTAAATTCACTGACCGTTTATCACAGAATTCCGGCCCAAAAATTCCACGACCATTCCCCCCTCCCCCCCCCCAAAAAAAAAATCTTCAACGAGTCAAGCCGGAACTAATAACCGCAACACCAAAATAACCGTCTCGTCCATTCTCTCTAGATTATAAGAAAAGAAGAAGCAGAAGAAAAAAAAAAAAAAAAAAAACATCAAAGGAAAACAAAAAGTTCAAGACGAAGATGAGAAAGAAATTAATTCATTGTCCAATACCTCTTCAAAGAGCATACCTTTCTCGAGAACATCAACTTCAATACAGTCCGGTACTTTGTAAAAGAAAGAAAAAAAAATCCGCCATTAAAAAAGATTCTCAAGTTCAACAGAAAAATAACGAAACAATAAAGAATAGAACGGTCTTCAGGCAGATTCCCAGGGGTTCTCGCCTCCCCGTGGACAAGCCCTCGCGCCAGACCCACACGCAGCTCCTAACGGGAAACGTTTGTAAGAAACGTTGATAAAAACGTTTCGATCTATCTCATGGCATTCAGGTTTACTGTACTCTTTTAAATTTACATGGCAAAGATGCACTCCGCTGTGGTGATGACTGCTGGCAGGTTGGTGGGGATAATTACCGAGGACTGACTAATTAATCATGATTATTTGATCATAATTTGAATACTTTAGTTTCAGAGAGAGACACAAACGGATGAATGCATACACACCCACACATGTGTATATATCTGAGTCTATATATATATATATATATATATATATATATATATATAATGGTAAGAGCAATCTTTTTCAACCCAAAAAAGGCATTACGAAAAAGCAGCAGCAAGAAACTCTACCAGACTCGCTCTCCCCGACCAACCCTAACTTCTCACACTCCAAACTTCTACAATTACCAATCACCGCCAACGACAACGACAAATCTGCCGCCCTAGTCTCGGATCCGGAACCACTCCGCTGACGCCGGAATCGGCTGCAACGCGAAACTCGGTCGTAGAAAATAATACATTTTCCGTAACCCTTTCCCCACCACCTTCACCTACTACTACTAACATTAATATACCATCACTATTACTACTACAATTGCTGCTATTACTATTCTGCTACTATAGTAACTATTAATACAACTACTAGTAGTATTAGTATTACATTTACTTTTACTCCTAATATCATCATTACTAATACAGCAACAACTACTACTACCACTACTATCACTCCCCTCTTCCTCCTGCACCTACTACTATCGTCCTATCGATCCTCCTACTCCACCTACTATTTCCAGGATCATCCTACTAGTTCTACGACTACTATTACTACCCTTTCTTTTACTATTACTAGCAATACAACAGCAACCACAGCAGCAACAACTACTACTGCCTTTAGTACTCTTCCTCATACTACTACTACCACTACTACCACTACTACTATCACTACTACTATCATTACTACTACCACTACTACCACTACCACTACTACCACCACCACCACTACTACTACTACTACCACTACTACCACGACTACTACCACTACTACTACTACTACCACTACTACTACCACTACTACTACTACTACCACTACTTCCACCACTACTACTACTAGTACCACCACTACTACCACTACTACTACTACTACTACTAATACTACTTCTACTATTACCACTACTACCACCACTACCACCACTTCTACTACTACTACTACTTCTAATACTACTTCTACTACTACCACTACTACCACTACTACCACCACTACCACCACTTCAACTACTACTACAACTACTACAACTACTACTATTACTACGAGTCATCGACGTGCCGACTGAAATGCTGATGATGACAGCGGCTGCGGCGGGAGCTGATGATCGCGTTTAAAGGGGGTAGACTAGGAGGAGCTTCCGGGGCGGAGGAGGAAGGGCAGGGAGAAGAGGAGGAGAGGAAACAGAAGGTGGAAGGGAAAGAGGAGGAGGAAAGGAAAGAGAAGTGTGTGTGTGTGTGTGTGTGTGTGTGTGTGTGTGTGTGTGTGTGTGTGTGTGTGTGTGTGTGTGTGTGTGTGTGTGTGTGTGTGTGTGTGTGTCCGTGCACTCGCATGTCTGTCCGTCTGTCTGTCTGTCTGTCTGTCTGTCTGTCTGTCTGTCTGTCTGTCTGTCTGTCTGTCTGTCAGTAAGCATGAATGTATGTATATATCTATATACATAAATATGTATATACGCATATTTTGTTTCATCTATTGCAGAACAACGCCTGATTAAAACCCTTAAAGGTAAAAAAAAACTTTCCCTTCTCTCCCTCCTTTCAGAAATGAATAATCAAAAACGTCGACCAAACCAATCAATGACCATCAGCCGACGAATCCATAAATTACTAAGGAATCAACGTCAAGTCAACAGATCAACATCAAACAACTCAAGTGTAAACAAACAGCAATAGTAACAAAAAAAAAAAAAAACTCACACAAAATAAATACGAAAATGCAAACACGGCGAAATACAAACAGTGGGGGAAATGTACAAACATTAATTTTAAAAATATATATAAATAAATAATAATAGCAAATAAAATATAATAAAAATAAAATGAAAAGACAAAACAAATATCTATACGTCAAAAAATAAAATTCATCCATACATCATTCTATCCATATATCTGTAAAGCACCCATTCACCTATATATATAAAAGACACAACAAAAAAACAAAATCCATCAATCTATCTGAAAGTAAAATCAATCCATCAATCAATCTCTCCATCAATCTATAAAAACTATATAATAAAATCAGATCCATCCATCCATCAATCAATCTATCTATTTAAAAAAAAACTAAAATCCATCCATCAATCAATTAATACACCTATTAAATAAACATAAGAATAAAATCAATCCATCTATCAATCAACCACTCCATCCATCTACAAAAAATAATAAAATCCATCCATCCATCCATCAATCAATCTATTTATAAAAAAACTAAAAATAAAATCCATCCATCCACCTCCAAATAAATAATATAATCCATTCATCCAACAATCAATCATTCCATCCATCTATAAAAAAAAAAAAAAAATCCAACCATCTATCCCATCTATCACATCTATCACATCTATCCATCTATCACATCTATCCATCTATCACATCTATTCATCTATCTATTTGTATTAACTGCATTAACTGTACCTCGCAGCTTCCCGGAACTCGACTTACCTGGAAAGGAAAAAAAAAGGGGATTTAGTAAGTATACAACCACAAAAAAAAGAATAAACAAATAAAAATAAATAAAAATATATCCATAAACAATAAAACAATATATATATATATATAAATGAAATAAAAACATACACAAAAACAGAACAAAAAAAAAATGGAAAAAAGACAAAAACAAAATAAATACACAAGAAAACAGAAATACTCGAGAAAAATATATCTAAAGAAAAAAAAAATGACTGCGCATTTCCAAACGATGTCTTCACCATTTACAAATGGACACGTGTCGAGCTTGCCCTTTTTTTTCTCTCTTTTTTGTTTAGTTTTTTTCTTTTTCTTTTTCTTTTCTTTTTTAT
>NC_061842.1:24560929-24566831 GCF_019202785.1 Penaeus chinensis | reverse complement strand
ATGACCATCACCATCACTACCATCATCGCTAACACTATCATCAACATTAGACATCACCGTCATCACCATCACCATCACCACCGCCACCAGCCTCATCACCACCTTCACCATTATCATCATTATAATCATCATCATCGCCAGCTCCACCGCCATCCTCATCATCATACTCGACACCTCCGCGCAACAAGCAGCCTGCAACAGCAACGAGAATCACAATGGCACTGAAAAAATAGAGAGATAAATATTGATAATAAAAAAAAAAAAAAAAAAGCTGATCGGCCCACGTATGCATGATGCACTGTCCCTGTGTCATAAGCGATGCATGACCCCGAGCCTTGCCATGTGGGAGTCGCTGCTGTGCACGTCTTCACAGGGGCCGCGGGCAGGGAGGAGGGGAGAAAGGGAGGGGGAGGAAGAGGAGGAGGAGGAGGAGGAGGAGGAGGAGGAGGAGGAGGTGGTGTAGGAGGGAGGAGGAGGAAGAGGAGGAGGAGGAGGAGGAGGAAGAGGAGGAGGAGGAGCAGGTGTAGGAGGAAAAGGAGGAGCAGATGTAGGAGGAGGAGGAGGTGTAGGAGGGAGGAGGAGGAGGTGGTGTAGGAGGGAGGAGGAGGAGGAGGAGGAGGAGGAGGAGGAGGAGGAGGAGGAGGAGGTGGAGAAGGAGGAGCAGATGTAGGAGGAGGAGGAGGAGGAGGAGGAGGAGGAGGAGGAGGAGGAGGAGGAGGAGGAGGAGGAGGAGGAGGAGGAGGAGGACGAGGAGGAGGAGGAGGACGAGGAGGAGTAGGAGTAGGAGGAGGAGGAGGAGGAGGAGGAGGAGGAGGTGGAGGAGAATGAAGAGAAAGGGAGGAGGAGGATGAGGAGGAAGAGGAGGGGGAGAAAGGTAAGGAGAAAGGAGGAGGAGGACCAGAGCAGCAAAAATAGAGAAAGAGGAGCTGGAGGAAGTGCTAAAGGAGGTAGAGGGGGGATAAAGAGGCGGAGATAGAGGAGGGAGACAGAGAGGGAGGAGGAGGGAGACAGAGAGGGAAGAGTTGGAAGAAGAAAAGAAGTCAGTAGGTGCACGAGCGAGCCCACCTCGACGCCTTCGGGAGGACGCTGAAGGCAGAGAAGGTGGTGAGGCCCTGACGAAACTCGTGTAGACTTGACATGACTCTGTACTGAAATATGTCATATATCTACAATCGACCAACACTAATTCATTCATCTTTCCACCAACAGCCAATCGTGCAAAATGGCGGATCTAACACGATGCCCTTAATAGTTTTTTCCTTGCTTTCATTCCCTCCTTTTCGGGCATCCAAAAACACTCCCTTATCAATCTCGTGTGGCGTGGGTGCGGTGGGCATGCACTTGATCTGCGTTTGCACTACGCCGCTTGGAGTGTGATATGCAATCTGTTTTCGCGAGGCGCTGGCAAGTAGGCCTTCCTCTCCTGGTGCCGGGTAAACAGGATGCCGCGCGATAGACCGGGGGAGTGCTTTGTGATGCGATGGCTTGGTTTAGTTGGGCTCTGGTTCGATTTCTATCCCACTCTCTACTCTTCTCGTCTTCTTTCTCTGTTTTTTTTTTCTCCTGCTCTCTCGCCCCGTCTTTCTCTCTCTCTCTTCTCTCTCTCTCTCTCTCTCTCTCTCTCTCTCTCTCTCTCTCTCTCTCTCTCTCTCTCTCTCTCTCTCTCTCTCTCTCTCTCTCTCTCTCTCTCTCTCTCTCTCTCTTCTCCCACTCCCTCTCCCTATCTCCTTCATTCTTTCTCTTCTTCTCATTCTCTCCCGATATTTATCCATACCTCTTCTCCTCTTCCTTCCGCTTTTCCCCCGTTTTTCCTCTCCATCCTTTCTTTATCTCCCTCAGCCTCTCCGTCCTCTCCTTTCCTCCCTATCACATTTCCCTCTCTCTCTCTCCCCTTCCTCCCCCCCTCCCACCCTCCCTCCCTCCCTCCCTCTCCCTCCCTCCCTCTCCCTCCCTCCCTCTCTTACTTCCTCTCCCCGCGGCAATTACCCCCATGCAGGTACTGTAAACATAGAAAACTCGCCAACCGTGTCTCTAAGTGTTACATTACACAGCAATCAGGGGAGGGGGCAGGTGTTAAAGACACCTTTGTCTCTCCCTGCTTCGTTTTATAAAGATTCAACAGTACTCAATTAACATATAAATCTACATATCTACAGATATAAACCACCTTTACAATATCTCCATGCATGATGTATATGTATGTATATATCCATGTATACATACATACATTAATATATATACATATATACATGTATAAATGCTTAAATATATATATATATATATATATATATATATATGAATGGTGAAAACACCGTGTTGATACTATGGTAGAAAAACCCACAATGTAAATCTAGTTTTACATTGTGGGTTTTTCTACCATATATATATATATATATATATATATATATATATAGAGGAGGAGGAGGAGCAGGTGTAGGAGGGAGGAGGAGGAAGAGGAGGAGGAGGAGGAGGAGCAGGTGTAGGAGGAGGAGGAGGAGGAGGAGCAGATGTAGGAGGAGAAGGAGGAGCAGATGTAGGAGGAGGAGGAGGAGGAGGAGGAGGAGGAGGAGGAGGGGGAGGGAGGGAGAGATAGAGAGATAGAGAGAGAGAGAGAGAGAGAGAGAGAGAGAGAGAGAGAGAGAGAGAGAGAGAGAGAGAGAGAGAGAGAGAGAGAGAGAGAGAGAGAGAGAGAGAGAGAGAGAGAGAAAGAGAGAGAGAAAGAGAAAGAGAAAGAGAAAAAGAGAGAAAGAGAGAAAGAGAGAAAGAGAGAAAGAGAAAGAGAGAGAAAGAGAAAGAAAGAGAAAGAGATAGAGAGAGAAAGAGATAGAGAGAGAAAGAGAGAAAGAGAAAGAGGAAGAGAAAGAGAAAAAGAAAGAGAAAAAGAAAGAGAAAGAGGGAGAAAGAAAGAGAAAGAGAGAGCGAAATCCAGAGAGCACAAGTGACCGAGAGCACCGTGCCCTCCTCCCAGTCCGAGCCGGCGCCGCACCGAAAGGGCCGTGATCCGAAGTCCTTCCACAAGCCCGCAAGCCCGCAAGCCCGCCGGTTCGCCAGCCAACCTCCGCGGCGCAACAGCTTACCACCAGCTTAGTTCTCTGTCTGTATCTCTCTCTTCCCCCAAATCTCCGCGGCTCTTCCTTCCTCACCCTTGTTTACAGTCAACAACCTCAAACTTCAGATGCAAATCGGGCAATGGATGAGAGAGACAACAGGGAAAGCGAGAGAGAGAGGGAAAAAAATGTTTATAGCATGCGAGCTAAGCTAGTCAAAGAGCCCCCCCCCCCCCCACCCTCCTTTTAACCCCTTGCCGACGGGTACGACGGGTAGACACGTGCTATGCCCACTGTTAGTACTTGTTTGATTGTTTTTACACATAGATGGCTATACTTGTACTAAGTCACCAATGAGCCAGTTAGGAGTACTGCCCGTCTCGCCCGTTCACCCTTTTCTTTGATTTACGAAATATTTTACATTATCTTATTTTGCTGTTACTAATATTAAAAAACATTATAATAATTATAATGTTTATAATAAAAATAACACCATCGATATCCATAGCACTAGTAAAAAACACGTTTTTCCCGCCAATTCAAATCACGTATGGTCACAAGGTCTATTAATTGACTCCTTTGTGGCTAAGCACTAGCAAAGCCATCTATGAGCAGACATTTCACAAAAAAATATAGAAAATGGGCACAGCATTTTCCCCATTTTTTGTTCATTTTCCCCGACGGCATTGGGTTAAAAATAACCTTGTTCCATTCCCTAGTTTTCTAAACGTTTTCTAAAAGCGGTAAGTGCGTCGCGTCGCCAGTGCCCTCACCCACCGAAATGCATTAGTAAATAATCATATAACCAAAGACATACCCAAACTGCACTCCATCCATGCACAGGAACAAGCATTTGTTACCTCATGCATAGAACATAAACAAATAACCAAATACCAGAATATAACAGAATCTCGGAGATGATCAGAGCCACCCGGGCCCGTTGTATGATTCTGTCCCATCGAGATTCACGCGCAAAAAGGAGATATAAGAAAGAAAGAACAAAAAAAAAAAAAAAAAAGGTAAGGGACAAGCTCCTTTTCTCTTTGCTTATTCGGTGTCGCAGAGAGAGAGAGAGAGAGAGAGAGAGAGAGAGAGAGAGAGAGAGAGAGAGAGAGAGAGAGAGAGAGAGAGAGAGAGAGAGAGAGAGAGAGAGAGGGGGGGGGGAGGGAGGGAGAGAGGTGGGGAGAGAGGTGGGGAGGGAGGGAGGGAGGGAAAGAAGGAGAGAGGGAGAGAGAGAGAGTCAAGAAGTGATGTCATATGGAGCCACAGTTAAGAGTCAGAGCCTGAGCTACAATCAGGCAGGAACATCAAATATCAAATCAAATAAAAACACGATCAAAGTTGAAGTCAAAGGCAAATAAAGCCAGACTGAAAACAGCCTCATAAAACCGGAATCGAAGTCATTCAAAACCTGAATCACAAGCCACTCAGTCAAAAGCCAGAGTCAGTCCGAGCCAGAACCCAGAGGCGAAGGCAAGCAGGAGGAGGAGCCAGAATCCTGAGGCAAAGGCAAGCAGGAGGAGGAGCCAGAATCCTGAGGCAAAGGCAAGCAGGAGGAGGAGCCAGAATCCTGAGGCAGAGGCAAGCAGGAGGAGGAGCCAGAACCTTGAGGCGGAGGCAAGCAGGAGGAGGAGCGAGGCGACTTGTCACCGCACAAAATAGCCGCCTGCCACCGTCTCACCTGTCCTTCGAGCGGCGCAACGAAGGCAAAAACGGGGGCACGGGGCGGGGGAACGGGGCGGGGGCACGGGGCGGGGGCACGGGGCGGGGGCACGGGGCGGGGGCACGGGGCGGGGGCACGGGGCGGGGGCACGGGGCGGGGGCACGGGGCGGGGGCACGGGGCGGGGGCACGGGGCGGGGGCACACCGGACTCCGTGCACCCTGAGTGGGAGGACGAAAGGGGGGGGGGGGGGGAAGAGGGGGACGAAGGGGGAGAGAAAAAAGGGACCAAAGGGGAGAAGACGGGGAAGAATGGGAGGAAAGCATGGAAGTGGAGAACGATGGAAAGAGGAGAAAAATAAAAAAGAAAAGAAGAGAAAAGACGAAGGAGAGAAAGGGGAAAGAAAAAAAAAAAGAGGGACGAAGGGAAGAAGAGAACAGTAACGAAGAAGATGGGGACAAGACAAGATGAATAAACAGAAGCGACAGAAAGGGGAATTGGAAGAGAGAGGAATTAGAACAGGTTGAGCAAAGATAAAGAGACAAAACAGTAAGACGGAAAAAAGAGTTGAAAAGCAAAAGCGAAGTGAATCAAGGAAGACAGGGGAGGAAAGAGGGAATGAGAAGAACGACCGAAGAGCCCAGAGAAGGGGATCAGAGGGAAGAGGAGATGAAAGAAGAGAGAAGAAAAGGAGGAGGTGAGAAGGAACACACTGGTGATGCTGCTATTATTTCAAGGACGGCGGGACAAGAAGGGAACAGTCTCCTATATACGTATATATACGGTAGACAGGGAGAAAAGGTGGCGGATGGAGAAAAAGGGAAGATATGGATATAGGAAGAAAAAAAAAATGAAGGAAAGCGATAAAAGGCCCAACGACATCGCGCGATATCACCCAAGCAGTATAGTAAGAAATGGAAGAAAGAAATCATGGAAGACGAGGAGGAGAACCGTAGAAGAAAAGGATGCAAAAAATAAAAAGGGAAAAAGAAAAAAGGCTGGAAGAACGAGACCAGAGAGATGGAGAGGAAGGGAGAGAAAGAGAGATGGAAAGGAAGGGAGAAAAAGAGAGAAAGAAAGAAAGAAAGAAAGAAAGAGAGAGATGGTGGAGGGGAGGGAAAGGCTCACGGACGGCCAGGCGACCGAACGCCCCAACAGCCGAAGAAGAAGACGAAGACGACGACGAAGACGACG
>NC_061842.1:24548429-24550929 GCF_019202785.1 Penaeus chinensis | reverse complement strand
GGGGGAGGCGCGGGGGAAGGGGGGAAGGGACGGGGGGAAGGGTGAAGGGGCGGGGGGAAGAGTGCAGGGGCGGGGGGAAGGGTGAAGGGGCGGGGAGTAAGGGGAAGGGGCGGGGGGAATGGTCTCGCAAACTTACGAAGGCACGTCCGGCTGTGCATCGCAGCCCTGTCGTTAACGCGCCTTGTCTCTTCACCCGATCTTTCTGATGAGCTCAGTGAGAGGAAAAGCTAAAGAAAATGAAAGAGAAGAAGAATAAGAAGATGAAAGAGAAGAAAAAGAAGAAGAAGATGAAAGAGAAGAAAAAGAAGAAGATGATGAAAGAGAAGAAAAAGAAGAAGAAGAAGAAGAAGAAGAAAAAACATGAAGAATACAAAGAAGAATGAAATGATGATGACGATGGCGGTGATGAAAAATTGGAAAGGAGAAAAGAAGATGAAAGACAAAGGCGAAGACGAAGACGGAGAAGCAGAAGATGAAGCCCTTTTTTGTCTTACGTTTCCCTGCTTCACTTCCGGTTCAGTTATTACGTCTCTAGTGCATAACTGTTTTTTTGTTTTCTGATAAAACAGCAATAAGAAAAGACATCCTGTGGTTTGAAATGACGTCAGGGTAAACACACCGTGCATTCTGATCACTGTTTTAAAAGTACAGGCGCCGCAGTGAGGGCTGGTGTGATGCTGAGGGATAGACTTCGGTATTTTCTTTACTTAACTCTTTTTGTTTCTCTATTTCTCACTCCCTCTTTCTTTCTTTCTTTCTTTCTTTCTCTCTTGCTTTCTCTCACTTTCTATCTTGCTTTCTCTCTCTTTCTTTCTCTCTCTCTCTCTCTCTCTCTCTCTCTCTCTCTCTCACACACACACACACACACACACACACACACACACACACACACACACACACACACACACACACACACACACACACACACACACACACACACACACACACACACACACACATCCACACACTCACACCTCCACACACTCACACCACAGACAAACGCATTTTCACATCGATAACCCGAGCCCTCCAACAAAATTCCCTACAACACACGACTCGTGGCACCAAACTCTCTTCTAATCATTACCACCCCCATCGCGCAGGACCAGAAAGAGAAAGAAAGAAAAAATCTCGCCCCCATCAAATCCTTCCCAAGTTGACCTTCGTTTCCCATCCCTTCAGAATCTCCGTCGCCTCTTTTCCCTTCAGAATCTCCGTCGCCTCTTTTCCCTTCAGAATCTCCGTCGCCTCTTTTCCGGGCGAGTTTGACCTCGTTCACACGCGCGGAAAATGGGTCAAAGCAGAAGGCAAGCAATGAATAGCCATATCTGCCGCGCACGTCCAGGGCTGTTAAAACTCAACCGGTTTAATCAATGTAATTTTTATGGGTCATATCCAAAGCTGGGAATGGCGTGAAGGAAAGTGGCACCTGATGAATATGCAAATTAATGCGTAATTAATTACATAATGAAAAAGATAATAACATATGCCGAATGGAAAATCGTCCCGACTATGAAAATGACCAGAACAAATTTCTGTCAACTCACAGTTATGAATTCCCGGAACTGGTCTTGCAAGTGCGAGCATTTCGAAACCCACTTTTTTTCTTTCTTTCTTTTTGTAATTTCCTGAAGAAAAAAAAAATCACGAAAGAGAGAAGGAAAGCAAGAATAATAAGCAAAAGGTTATTCTTGACTGCCAAGAATTTGAGAGAAATTAAATGTTTAAAACATAACAAAAATAATTTTAAAAAACAAATAAAAATACCCTGCCCCCCCAAAAAATGAATAAAAAATACATCACTTGAAATAAAGAAAAACAAATATTCAATTTTCCTTCACAAACACAATAAACAAAACAAAAAAATACATGCATCTTTTAACTTTTGCAAAATTTACACTCGGGTCGAATTTCCAGAGATCCTCACCGCCCCCCCCCCCCCCCCATACCCTATCCACTTCCCTCCACAAACCAACATCTCCACTCTGCTTCCTCCACCTCTCCCCCCCTTCCCCTATATCCCCCCACCCTTCTTTCCCTTCCCTCTACCCCACCCTCACCCCTGCTTTTCCCTTCCCCCTTTCCCCCCTCCCTCTACTTCTCTTCTCCCATTCCGCCTTTCCCTTCTACCTCATTCCTCATTACCCTCCCTCCCATCTACCCACCCCCCCCCGTCACGTCCGCTGGCCCAGATCGGAGCGTGGTAAGGCGCGGGGGGAGGGGGAGGGGGAGGGGGAGGATGGGGGAGGATGGGGGAGGGGAGGGGGAGGATGGGGGAGGGGAGGGGGGAAGGGGACACCCGACATGCTGTTCCGTTCTCGCTCTTCATCTACATTTAGCCCCGAGAGGAATCTTCTAGCACGTTTCTCTTGTGTATATTTTCATCTTTTTTTAAAATAAATTTTGATCTTATTTTCTATTTTCGCTTCCTACCCTATGTCCATCTTTCATCTTAATGTGGCAGGTTTTTCATATATATATATGCATATATATATGTATT
>NC_061842.1:24525929-24528429 GCF_019202785.1 Penaeus chinensis | reverse complement strand
AAGCACACCTACGGCCACATCTACCCCTATTTCCAACTATATACCAGGATCTATTCCTCCATCCTTAACTCCCCTCTCCCCTTCCCCTCCTTTCCACTTCTCCCTCCCTCCTACTTGTTAGCACCTAACACCTGCACGCCTCCGTCACGCGATATGCCGGCTTCAATCCTCCGTCCCCCCTTGCCCCTTCCCCCTTCCCCCCCTTTCTCCCCTTCACCCACCACCAATTCTTCCCCTTCTCCCCTCCCCCAATCCTTCCCCTCCTCTCCTCCCCACATCATTCCCCACCCCCCTCCCCCATCACACACCGACCCATTAAATGCGCGGATCATTATTACAGCGGCAGGGCATCAACCCGACTTTCACCGCCACCGCTAAACTACAGCCGCCACCGCCACCGCCGCCACCCGCCACCACCTCTTCCACCGCTACCACCGCCGCCGTCTCTACCACCTTACCGCCCTACCATCGTTATCACCGCTACCACCTCTGCCAAGGCTACCACTGCCACCTCACCAAAGCCACACTACCTCTATCCGCGTCACACTACCTCTATCCGCGTCACACTACCACCCACCTCCTCTACCAGACAGTATCTACCACCTCCGCTACCTCTCCCATTTCCACCACCTCCACCGTCACTACCTGTGCCACCACCACCACCTCCAACACCTCACCACCACCACCTCCACCGTCACTACCTGTACCACCACCTCCACCACCTCCACCACCACCACCACCTCCACCACCTCCACCGTCGCCACCTCCGATCTAACTTTCTAGCGAGGGTTCTTCCCCTGGACCCTCGCGCTGCTTCCCGGGGCGAGTGTGATTGCATCTGTTTAAGGATCAGAGAGAAACGACATTGCATATGCGATTGAGGTGGGCATGCGGGCCGGTATACGGGCGGGCATGTGGGTAGACGGGCGTGGGCACGGTTGCAGGTCGCGGGCGGTTGATTGCCTCTCACGCACCCCCTCCCCCACTCCTTTCCTTCCCTCCCCCCCTGAAAATCTCCTCCTTTACCCCACCAATACCCACTCCAATCCCTCTCACCCCCAACCTCATCTATTCCCCTACCTTACCCCCCCCCCTCTACCCACCTACACTACTTAACCGCGGGTCCGATGGTCGGGCTTGCAGTCCATCAACAGGGATTGCAAGCATGTGTTCACGGCCAATGCAATAAAATGCAGGCGAAGCAGAGGACTTTTGGGTACATGACGTGGCTGTTCAACCGGGCAGTGGGATGATGGGATGGGAGGGGAGGGGAGGGGAGGGGGGGTGGGGTACTGGAAGGGAGGGGATGAGAAAGGAAGGGGATGGGATGGGAGAGGAAGAGAGGAGAGGAAATGGAAGGAGAGGGAAGGGGAGGAGAGGAAAGGGAAGGAGAAGGAAGGGGAGGAGAGGAAAGGGGAGGGAAGGGGAGGGAAGGGGAGGGAATGAGAGGGAATGAGAGGGAAGGGGAGGAGGAAGGCGGTAATTCTGAACACTTGCTTTATGAACGACTTTTGGGACGGAGGGAGAGGGAGAAGGGGAGAGGAAGAGGAGGGGGGGGGGCAATCTGAACACTTGCCTGATGAACGAGTTACGAGCGGGGGGCAGGAGAGACGGGATCATGGAGAAGAGGGGGGGGGGGGGGCGGGGGAGAAGGTTCTGAACATTTGCCTGATGAAACGATTTTTTGTGAGAAGAAGAATGAGAAAGAGAAAGAGAAAGAGAACGGGGAAAGGGAAAAGGCGAAGGACAAGGAAAAGGGGAAGGAAATGGGTAAGGAGAAGTGGAAGCGGAAAGAGAAGCAAGAGTGAAAGTGAAAGGGAAAGAGAGGAGGGAAATGGAGAGCCGGAGAGGAGGAGGAAGGGGACAGAAGAGAGGAATAACGAGGAGGGATGACGAGCAGAGCAAGCGGCGCCAGAGTCGTCGGATGATCGCGCGAAATATTACTCCGGGAGGCGGGAGAACAATGCCACGGGGTCGTCACCATACCGAGTGTTCCGAGGGCAGGCGGAACAGGTGAGAACGGATAAGAACGTGCCGTTGCCTCTCTCCCTACCTCTCCCGTCCTCTCCCTCCCTCTACCGTCCTCTCCCTCCCTCTCCCGGCCTCTCCCTCCCTCTCCCGTCCTCTCCCTCCCTCTCTCGTCCTCTCCCTCCCTCTCCCGGCCTCTCCCTCCCTCTCCCGGCCTCTTCCTCCCTCTTCCGGCCTCTTCCTCCCTCTCCCGTCCTCTCCCTTCCCTCCCTCCTTCCCCATTTCTCGGGGGAACGCGTTCTTGTCACCGGGATTTCGGGGAAAGAACAGTGGAGGAACCATCTAATTGAACAAATACCAAGGACAGGGGAGGAAAACGAACACCTGCAAGAACAAGAGAGAGAGCCAAAAAAAAGAAAGAAAGAAAGAAAGAAAAAAAGACTGGGGCACACGCATGCGCGCAAACACGCAAACACAAACACACACACACACACACACACACACACACACTAACACACACAAAGACACACAC
>NC_061842.1:24505929-24508429 GCF_019202785.1 Penaeus chinensis | reverse complement strand
GTGTGTGTGTGTGTGTGTGTGTGTGTGTGTGTGTGTGTGTGTGTGTGTGTGTATCCGTGTGTGTGTGGGGGGGGGGGTGCGTGTGTGTTTGGTGTGTGTGTGTATTAGGTGTGATTGAGTGGGTGAGAGTGAGTGAGTGAGGGAGTGAGTCCATGCGTGCGTGCGTACGTGTGTGAGTGCGCGTGTAAGTGAGTCTGTGAGTGAGTGAGTGAGTGAGTGAGTGAGTGAGTGAGTGAGTGAGTGAGTGAGTGAGTGAGTGAGTGAGTGAGTGAGTGCGTGCGTGCGTAAGTGCCTGCGTGCGTAAGTGCGTGTGTGAGTGCGTGCACAAGTACGTGCGTATGCATACGTGAACAGATCAGAGATATTTTTAGTTTAAGATCTTCGTGTAGGCATGTTATTTATCGTCACGCCGAGTTTTTATTTATCTTTGTCTCAGAGGAAATGGTCCCTAACGACGTCATTTCCATATCAGATATATATATGGTTAGTACAGAACTATTACCTTTAATGTCATTTCTTGTTCCCCACGTACCATATCTTTTAGAAAATAGTGTGTGAAAAAAAAAAAGTGATAGTAAGACCAACTGAAATGGATGACAGAACTTTTGAATATATTTTATCTTTTATCCTAACATAAAAACGAGACTGGAAAAAAAAAACAAGAAAAAGAGAGAAAGATAAAAAAAATAAAAAAGTAACTGAAAATAACAAAGACACTTCCGCGATTCCAAAGGCTTTCAAGAGTTCCATTACTATTCTAGTGCCACTTGCATGAACGAACTTCTGATGGAGACCAGTGGAGCTCGCGCGATCGGTTCCTCTACAAGTGTTCTAATTCTGTTCGTGAAATGTTAGAGAGAGCGAGAAATACAGACGATATGAATATATATATATATATATATATATATATATATATATATATATGTGTGTGTGTGTGTGTGTGTGTGTGTGTGTGTGTGTGTGTGTGTGTGTGTGTGTGTGCGCAGAGAGAGAGAGAGAGAGAGAGAGAGAGAGAGAGAGTGAGAGAGAGAGAGGAGAGAGAGGAGAGAGAGAGAGAGAGAGAGGAGAGAGTGAAGAGAGAGGAGAGAGAGAGAGAGAGAGAGAGGAGAGAGAGAGAGAGCGAGAGGGGGAGAGAGAGAGAGAGAGAGCAACCCGAGAGAGAGGACAGAGGAGAGACAGAGGGGAGAGAGAGAGGGGGAGAAGAGAGAAAGAGAAGAGAGAGAGGAGAGAGGAGAGAGAGAGAGAGAGAGAGAGAGACAGAGAGACAGAGAGAGGAGAGAGAGATGGAGAGGAGGAGAGAGAGAAAAGTGAGGAAAAGAGAGAGAGAGAGAGAGAGAAGAGAGGGAGAGACAGAGAGAGGAGACAGAGGGGAGAGAGACAGAGAGAGAGAGACAGAGACAGAGACAGACAGAGGGGAAAAGACGAGAGGACAGAGGGCAGAGAGAGGAGAAAAACAGACAGAGAGAGAAACACAGACAGAGAGAGAAACACAGACAGAGACAGAGACAGAGAGAGATTGATAAACGGACAGATATATATACATATAGACAGATAGATAGGGAGCGAGAGAGAAAGGATAGCGACAGGTTGGAGAGAGTAAGTTGGTGAATGAGAAAATGCGTGCGTGATTATGAGTGAGTAAGCGAGAGTGAGTGAGTGAGTGAGTGAGCTAGTACATCCGCGTGCGTGTGTGCTCCACGTGCACGTCTGCGTTTTTTCCCCTAAACTCTAAACGGCCGTGATATAACATAGTGCATTGTTTGCTCAATCCCCTTTGTAAGCTCTGAAGTCCCCGTCTATTGTTCCTACAAGACGACTCGTATTCCCCTCCTGTTTGCGGATAATGATGCCCATATCTTTTAAAGGAGAGAACATATACGGAAGTATTTTTTTGTTGCGTCTGACAAGGATAATGATCTCTTTCTTTCTTCATCTCTCTCTCTCTTTCTTTCTTCTCTCTCTCTTCTCTCTCTCTTTTCTCTCTCTTCTCTTCCTCTCTCTCCTCTCTCTCTCTCTTCTCTCTCTCTCTCTCTCCCCTCTCTCTCTTTTCACTCATTCACTTCTCTCACCCATTCACTTCTCTCACCCATTCACTTCTCTCACCCATTCACTTCTCTCACCCATTCACTTATCTCACCCATTCACTTCTCTCACCCATTCACTTCTCTCACCCATTCACTTCTCTCACCCATTCACTTCTCTAACTCATTCACTTCTCTTTTACTCAAATTTACTTTCTTTACTTCACCTCTCTTTCTTTATTCTCACTCTCATTCTCTTATTCTCACTCTCATTCTCTCGCTCACTCACTCAATCACTCACACTCACTCTCACTCACTCACTCAATCACTCATACTCACTCTCTCTCACTCACTTACACTATTCCTCTCTTCCTCTATTTCTTTTTTCTCTTTCTCTCACACACACTTACTCACTTAGTTAATACTTACTTACTCACTCATTCTTTTATTTTATGTGTGTGCCCAAAAAATGCCGCATA
>NC_061842.1:24499069-24505829 GCF_019202785.1 Penaeus chinensis | reverse complement strand
GAAAGGAAAGAGAAGATAAGGGAAGGGAAAGGGGATAGAAAGGAACGCAACGGTAAAGAAAGGAAAGGAAAGGAAAGGAAAGGAAAGGAAAGGTAAGGAAAGGAGAGGAAGGAGAGGGAGGGGGACAAGGACTTGCAGGAATACGGGACATTCAACTGCGAGAGATTGCAGAAATCAATGGCAAGTGACACAGACGACCTCTGCCGCTCCCCGGCCTCCCAGCCCGCCCGCATGGCAACAATCCTTACCCTCTCTGCTTTGCCCCAATCCCCTTCTCCCTTTCCTCTGTCTTGCCCCCAATCACCCCCTCCCTTCTCCCTCTGCCTTGCCCCAATCCCTTTCCCCCTTTCCTCTGCCTTGCCCCCAATGACCCTCCTCCCTTTGCCTTGTCCCAATCACCCGCCTCTCTTCTCCCTCTGCCTTGCCCAATCACCCGCCTCCCTTCTCCCTCTGCCTTGCCTTCCCCTTATCCCCTTCCTCCCTTCCCTCTGCTTTGCCTCAGTTTCCTATTTTCCTATTTTCAACTTGGCCCCAAATTCCCCTCTTCCTCCCCTCATACCTTCCCCATGATCCCCTTCCTTCCCTCTTTTCTTCTTGCCTCTATTCTTACTCCTCTTCTCCCTTTGCCTTACCCTAATACCCTCCTTCCCCTCGCTTCACCTTGCCCCCAACACCATCCCACCCCCCCTTTGCCCCCAATACCCTCCCTCTCCTCCCTCTGCCTTGCCCCCAATACCCTCCCTCTCCTCCCTCTGCCTTGCCCCCAATACCCTCCCTCTCCTCCCTCTGCCTTGCCCCCAATACCCTCCCTCTCCTCCCTCTGCCTTGCCCCCAATACCCTCCCTCTCCTCCCTCTGCCTTGCCCCCAATACCCTCCCTCTCCTCCCTCTGCCTTGCCCCCAATACCCTCCCTCTCCTCCCTCTGCCTTGCCCCCAATACCCTCCCTCTCCTCCCTCTGCCTTGCCCCCAATACCCTCCCTCTCCTCCCTCTGCCTTGCCCCCAATACCCTCCCTCTTCTCCCTCTGCCTTGCCCCCAATACCCTCCCTCTCCCTTGCCCCCAATACCCTCCCTCTCCTCCCTCTGCTTTGCCCCCAAAACCCAGTCCCAGTAATAGTAATAGTAGTAAAAAAAAAAAAACAATCACAAAAAATAACGACAATAATGATAATAGTATTAACGACAACAACAGAAGCAATAATGACATCAAAATTAATGATAATAATAAAAATAATAAAATAAATATTATTATTAATAATGGTAATACAAAAATAATAATACCAATACCAGTAGTAGCAGTATTATTATTATTATTATTATTATTATTATTATTATTATTATTATTATTATTACTATTATTATTACTATTACTATTAGTAGTAGTAGTAGTGGTAGTAGTATTTTATTATATTTTTTTAATAATAATAACTATAATGATAATTATCATAATTATAATAATTATAATAATCATGATACTTCTCATCATTATAACAATAATAATAATAATAATAATAATAATAATAATAATAACAAACAATACCAACAATAATAATAATAACAATACAATTAAAATAGACGATACTAACAAGGAAAGGAATTTAAAAAAAAGTGACAAAGAACAGCAAACAGCATCAGTAAAAATGGTATGTACACATGTTCCATAAACAAATACAATCCCACTACAACAATAAATTCACCGAAACGAGCTTGTATTAATCCCCCCCGCCCCCCCCCGCCCCCACCCCCAAAACAGAATAACACTAAAAAAAAAAAAAAAAAAAAAAGGAATTTTCCAAGTTCCTGGCTCCTGACCCACAACGCCAAACACGACAAAGGTATAAAATATCGTGTGAAGAGCATCTGCATCCTGAATTAATGAGCCAATGAGAAAACAACAGCAACAACAACAATGAAAAATAATGATAATAATGATGATGACGTAAATAATGATGATGCGGAAATTATAATGAAAATAATAATGACTATGAAAAAAATAATGATGATGATACAATAATAATAGTAATAATAATAATAATAATAATATAATAATAATAACAACAATAATAACAATAATAAACAATAACAATAACAATAATAACAATAACAATAATAACAATGAGGATAATAATCCATACCATCCACATCCCCCCCATTTAATAACAATAACAACAAAAATAACAACTCCAATAACAAGAAAAAAAATTAAAATCATCCACTACTTTCACACATAGCAACAAGAACAATACAAAACTAACAGGAATAATAATTATCCCTAGCAATAATAACATCACATTCAAGCTGAACGAAAAGGGACCCGCGCGTGGCTATCTCCCTCTGGTGGCCGACTACACGCCGGGCGCGAGGGGGCAATAACAATGCACGCCTCCTGATTGCCCTCTCCCTCTCTCCAGCTCTTCCACCCTTTCTCTTTCTTTCTCTCTCTCCTCTATTCTCCCTCCTCATTAATTTTATCCTCCCTCCCTTCCTCCCTCCCTCCTTCCTCCCTCCCTCCTTTCCTCCCTCCCTCCCTCCCTCCTCCTCCCCTCTCCCTCTCACTCCTCCCCCTTCCCTCCCTCTCCCACCTCTACCTCCCCCTTCCCTCCCTCTCCCACCTCCACCTCCCCCTTCCCTCCCTCTCCCACCTCCACCTCCACCTTCCCTCCTCCCTTTCCCACCTCCACCTCCACCTCCCCCTTCCCTCTCTCTCCTACCTCCACCTTCCCCTTCATTCCCCCCTCTCCCACCTCCACCTCCTCCTTCCCTCCCTCCATCCCCAATTCCTCCTCCCTCTCCCACCTCCACCTCCACCTCCACCTCCACCTCCCCCTCCCTCCCTCCCTCCCTAATTCCTCCTCCTCCTTCCCCCTCCCTCTCCCACCTCCACCTCCTCCTTCCCTCCCTCCATCCCCAATTCCTCCTCCCTCCCTCCCCACTTCCCTTCCTCCCTCCCACCTCCACCTCCCCCTTCCCCCCCCTCCCTCCCTCCCCCCTTCACCCCCTCCCCGCCGTGCTCGAGAGCGTACTCTAAAATGCGGGAAACAATGAGGACTTTCTGCGGACCTTGCACAGAGAGTACCTTCGATTAGGAGAATGAGGGCGGCGGAAGAAGAAAGAGAAATTAAAAAAGAAAAGAAAAAGAAAATAATAATAAAAACAAAACAAAAGAAAGATATCAGAGACCTTGACAAAAAAAAAAAAAAAAAAAAAAAAAAACGTAACAAAAGAAAAACAAATAGAGATATCAAAGGCCGCGAAAAAATACAGAGAGAAAAGAAAATCATTGGACATTGCACGAAGAGTACCTCGGAATTATAATAGTAAAAGAAAACCGATTCACAAAAGAATGAAAAAAGAGAAAGAAAGAAAGTGAAAGGATATAAAAAAAAAAAAAATAAAAAAATGAAAGACATGAAAACGCACTATGAAAAAGACAAGAGATTGGACAGACAGAAAAAAAAGAGGCGAAACAAAAACATACAACAGCAAAATAACAAATAAAAAGAGAAAATAAAATTTAAAAAAAAAAACGAACCAGAGGATAAATGAGACTTTCTGCGGACAGGAACTAAGGCCTCTCTCTACCTCCGAATGAGAATCACAAAATCAAAGAAAATATTTCAGAAACCGGAAAAGAGAACGAAAAAAAAAAGAGAGAGAAAGAGAGAGAGAGAGAGAGAGAGACGCCATGGAAAAGACAACAGACAAAAACGAGAAAAGGAGAAAAGGTAAAATAAAAAAGAAAAAAAAAAAAGAAAAAAAAGAAAAAACGAAATAGACCAAAACCCTAACAAAACAGGCAACTGACTCCTCCCCGCCAAGCCGAACCCTTCCCTTCAACCATGAAAAAAAAACGACAATGCTTATTATTATTCAATAACACGAGTCCCGAACGTTAGGCCTACCCATCACGAGGCCCAAAAAAGGAAATTAAAAAAAAGGAAAAAAAGGAAGAATCACGAGGCCCAAAAAAGGAAAAGGAAAAAAAAACAAGAAAAAAAGGAAGAATCACCTTTACATTCGTCCCTAAAGAAAAAAAAATTGTGGAAGATAGAAAAGGGGGAAACTGAGGGGAAAAAAGACTAAAGAAAGAAAATGACACAGAACAGGATAAGCAAACTAGAAAGAAAAGAAATAAAGAAGCAAAATAAAATAAATGAAGCGGCACACGAAGGGAAAAGTCATAAGAGCTAATAAAACACAAATAAACCATGCGAAAAAAAAAAAAAAAAATCGACGACTGAGAAACGAGAAGAAAAACAAAATCAAGGAGAGAGAAAAAAAAACATTTGTGTGCGGATGAAGAAAGAGAAAAGAATTTAGAATATAAAAGAAAAGTCACAAGGGATTATAAAATGCAAATAAAACGTACGGATACAATAGAACATAAAACGTAAAAGTAAAATTCGACAATTGAGACAACGGCATACGGATAGAGATCCACGAAATAATAAAAACGTAAATAAATCTACTAATAATATACATAAAACAAAAAATACAAAGAGAATGTAAGAAGTGGGAAATAAAACAAAATTCGAACAGAAAGACGAAGAAAACAGCAGGATCATCGGATATTCGAATAGATTTAAACACAAGCGGTTTTCTCTCGATGCTTTGACGATGATACCCTTGCTTGCCCGCTTGCCCCCTTGCCCCCTTGCGCCCTTGCCCGCTCGCCCCCTTGCCCCCTTGCCCCCTTGATCTCTTGCCCGCTTGCCCGCCGGATGCCTGCCGCCGACGCATGACACATGCATAGGCACGTGCCCATTGCGGGGCGGGGGGGGGGGGGTACTGGGGCGAGGGAAGGGGAGATAGAAGCTGGGGTAGGAAGGGGAGGGGAGAGGGGGGAGGTGTGGGGAGGAAAGGAGGGAGAAGAGAGAGGTCAGGAGAAGGGAGAAGAGGTGAGGGGAAGGGGAAAGGGGAGTAAATGAGGAGGGGAAGGGAGAAAAGGAAAAAGAAGAAATAAGCTAAAAGAAAAAAGGGAAAAAAAAAAAAACTAAGAAATAAATAAAGACAAAAATAGCATGAAGGAATGAGCCCGCGGGGGAGTAGAGGATCGGCGACCGAATCCTCGCCTTGAGAAAAAGGGAAAAGGAGGAGACGAGCAAACACGGTTTCCTTTGGCGCCGAGATCACTCTCTGGGACGGCCAAGGGGCTGGCGCGCACGCGGGCCCGCACATACAAAAACATCCCATCAAACACCACAAAAGACCAATTTCATTCAAACGGCTTGCCATGTCAAAGAAGAATAAACGTAACAGTTAAATAAATATACAATAGAACATGACAATGATAATGATAATAATGATAATGATGATGATGATAATAATAACAACAATAATAAAAGCAACATCAATAACAACAAAACCAAACTGAATGATAAAACATGTGAAACGGACTAGCAGCACACCACACAAACCGAGGGAGGGGCAATAACAGATCAATCCAAACGCACAGGTGACCTACTTGACTGATAGCCACCTGGCACCCGCGCGGTAGGTGTTTACTGACACTCCCCCCCCCCCCCCCTTCACTTACCCCTTGTTTTTTCCTCCACCCTCACCTTTCTCTCCTCCCCTTTCACGCTATCCCCCCCCCCCCCCCTTTCACGCTCCCAACCCATCTCTCTTCCCTTTTAGGGTTTCCCCTCTTACCCCCCACCCGACCTTCCCCCATCTCCCCGTCCCCTTCCTCGCTCTCTTTTTTAACCCTCTCCCTCTTCCCCTTTCCATCTATGGTTCCTCCCTAAACCTCCCTCCCATTCATGTCTACCCTCTTATAATTTGCTTTCATGCGTCCCCTTCCTCCCTTCTCTTCCATACACTACATCCTCCCTTCCTATCTCCTCCCCTTCTCTTTCCTCCCCCCTACGTGCAATCCTCTCCTCCCTTCCCCTCTCTCTATCCCCGCATGCACCTCCTCGCCTCCTCCCCTATTCCCTCTTCTCCCCACTTCCTGCATTCACCCTTTCCTCCCCTCTCTCTCACACACACACACACACACACACACACACACACACACACACACACACACACACACACACACACACACACACACACACACACACACACACACACACACACAAACACACGCAAACACGCAAACACGCACGCACACACACCTTGTCCTTCGCTCAACCCGATTCATGCCTCGTATACCACTCCTCGAGGACTGCATTTTTCATGGGGCTTATTTAGGTTAATATCCCCGTGTCGTAATTCGGGAGTCATACGATATACCACGCTTGGACTCTTGGCAGTTTGGCAGAAGAAGAGGGCGAGGGAGAGGGAAAGAGAGAGGGAGAGGGAGAGGGAAAGAGAGAGGGAGAGGGAAAGAGAGAGGGAGAGG
The DNA here is from genome assembly GCF_019202785.1 of Penaeus chinensis. NCBI lineage: Eukaryota > Metazoa > Arthropoda > Malacostraca > Decapoda > Penaeidae > Penaeus > Penaeus chinensis. Next base: position 24,499,483 of record NC_061842.1, on the reverse strand, counting down.
GAAAGAGAGAGGGAGAGGGAAAGAGAGAGGGAGAGGGAAAGAGAGAGGGAGAGGGAAAGAGAAAGGACGAGGGAAAGAGAAAGGACGAGGGAAAGAGAAAGGACGAGGGAAAGAGAAAGGACGAGGGAGAGGGAGAAGGCGAGGGAGAGGGAAAGAGAGAGGGAGAGGGAGAGGGAAAGAAAAAGGACGAGGGAGAGGGAGAAGGCGAGGGAGAGGGAAAGAGAAAGGACGAGGGAGAGGAACGGGAAAAGAGGGAGGGAGGGAGGAGGGAGGGAGGAGGGAGGGGGGAGGGAGGGAAGGAGAGGGGTAGAGGGGGGGAGAGAGAGAGAGAAATAGGAGGAGACGAGCAAAGAGAGAGAGAGAGAGAGAGAGAGAGAGAGAGAGAGAGAGAGAGAGAGAGAGAGAGAGAGAGAG
>NC_061842.1:24484513-24486469 GCF_019202785.1 Penaeus chinensis | reverse complement strand
GCCGAATTTTTGCCTGAAGTCCTCCCCGGTTTTTGCGGATTTCCTTTCTAGCTTCCAATTTAAATATTATCTATCCTCTCTCGTTAACCTTCCACCCAATGTATAAGTTATAAAAAAAAAAAAAAAAAAAAAAACATGTTTTCAAACAAACTTATATTACAACCTTTAACCAAATTATGCGGTCCAGTGAGATTCCGTACAAATCTACAGCATCATATTATCTCTGTTCCTCCGTGTTTGTACATACTTTTCTCTCTCTCTCCTTCCGTTCCTCTCTTTTGTTCCTTTCTCTTGTTTAACTTTTTTCTCTCTACCTCATTTGAACTCTGCCACACTCTTTTCTATCTTTACTGTCTCCCTCCCTCCCTCCCACCCGCCCGACCCCCCTCCCTCCCTCCCTTTCTCCCAGCTACCCTCCCTCCACTCTTTTCCTCCACCCCCCCTCTCTCTCTCTCCTCCCCCCCTTTTCTCTCCCCTCCCCCCTCCCCCTCTCCTCCCCCCTCTCTCTCTCCCCCCCCCTCTCTCTCCCCTCCCCCCCCTCTCTCTCTCCTCCCCCCTCTCTCTCTCCTCCCCCCCTCTCTCTCCCCTCACCCTCCCTCGTGTCCCCTTCTCCCCCACTCTGAGTAGAAGAACCACTTGTGCCTCTTGCTGATTGGGCAAAGTCTGCGTAAGCGAAAGGAGAGAGTCGGCCTTAGTCTGATTTTCATTTTTCTACTCTTCTATTTCCTAACCATTTTGTTTGTTTTATTCGTTTTTAAACTATCGTCATCACTAGCATTTCCACTCCCATAATAATCGTCGTTATTACTATCATTATTCCTGTACATACTACCTTTTTGTTTCACTCATTCACTGATAATCGATTTCGCTTGGCCTTTGAAGCTATCAAAAAAAAGAAAGAAAAAAAAAAAAAAAAAGAAAGAAAAAAAAAAGAAAAAAAAAACACATCACATCCACGTTCAAATAAAAAAAAAGAATAAACAAATAAAAAAGGAAAAAAAAAATGAAAAAAAAACAACATCGCATCCACGCCAAGGAACACCACCACCCCAATCCCCACCCACCCACCCCCCACGCCATCCCCCCGGACATTCTGCCATCCCAAAAAAAAGCCCGAGAGCAGAGCAGACGCAACAGGAAGACACTGAACTCGCGCCAGGCCCTTTGTCCTCGGCCATCAAGGTCAAGCGAGGTTAAACCAGGTCCGATGGGATCACGGGGACGCCTCGGATGCCTCGGAAAAGGTCGCTGGGTCCGGCGGCGAAAGAGGGCGGGGTGCAGGCGCCTGGAGTTTTGTTTTTTCTGAATTATTTTTTGCTTCATTATTTTTTTAAGTTGGTTTTCGTAGCTGGAGACCTTTTCTCTAACATATATATAGTAAAATAGATGGAAAGGATTGAATTAGATTTTTTTTGAAATAATAAAATTAAGTAAAAGGAAAAAACATGAAGTAACGATCCCATGACCCACTTCCGACCTATCCCCCCCCCCCCGCCATTTCCAGCTATGTTTTCTTTGGTAAAGTCAAAACGCTCACCTGACATAACACGCAGCTCATCCATCCGCAAAAAATATCCGCACATGCAAATTACAAAGAACTTGGGTTCCGTTTGAAATGGACGTATGAACCCGAAAACGCCCTGATCCCCCCCCCCCCCCCCCGTCTCCCTTTCGCTACCTCCACCACATTTTCTTCGTCTTCTTGCACTTATTCCTCCTCCTCTCTTTCTTTATTCCACACCTCGTTCCCTCTTCCTTCCCCTTCTCTTTCATTTCCTTTCCTTACCTCCCTCATTAAACCTCCCCCTCCTATTCTCATCAACAGCCTCCTTCCTACCCCTTTCTATCCCAATTCCTTCCCTCGCAAAGGATATATAATACACCCTTATACTGCTGCTTCCTCCCTCCCCCATCTCTGCCCCTCCTCCCTCCTTCCTCCCTCCTCTACCACTCCCC
>NC_061842.1:24467013-24482013 GCF_019202785.1 Penaeus chinensis | reverse complement strand
TCCTTACTTCATCCCTTCCTTCTTTTATTCCACGTCCCACGTGGGCCTAATTCGCAATGTTCCTTTTTGATAACACCTATTCATAAACATTTATGATAAATCATTACCATATATTTACTAATCAACAACAACAACAACCACAACAAGAATAGTGATGATGATGATGATTAAATCATAATAAAAAAAAATCAAAATATATCTATGTAATACTATTTCTATTCCTATTATCACTACTATTATCATTGTTATCAATTTTCCTATTACTTGAACCACTTTCACAATCAGTGTCATTATGATCATTATCATTATAATTATCACTGTCGCATTAATTATTATTATCCTTATAATAATCATCGCTTCAATTATCATCATTATTAGCGGCATCTACATAATCATCATTATCATTATTACCATTGTCATTAGCAGCATCTACATCATCACCATCAACAATTACAATACCAACAACAAAAAACAATAAAACCCCGACGATTACAACAGGCAGACTCGCCCCGGCTGAGAAAGCTATTGATGAAGGTCAGGGACGCAATCTGAAGACTCGGCCAAATAGAAAAAAAAGACAGAAAAAAAAGAAGAAAGAAAAAAGACATGAAGAAAAAAAAAAAGGAAAAAAAAAAATACACGCGAGAAGACCCCTGATCCCACCCATGGCTGGAGAACCGTAAACAAAGGCAGCCAAGTCGCGTCTTTATTAATCCATCACCTTTAGGATTACGTAACCCCCGGCGCCGGGTTGAAAATGCTCCTTTGGTATTAAACACGTGGTATTATTCCCCTCCTTGCCGTGTCGTGACAAAAGCGAGGTATCATTCTTGTTAGTCTGTTCTTTGGTATTATGCATGGTACTAATCCTATCCACTATTCGCTACGGTACTAGGCGTGTGGCATTATTCCCCTGCTATCATAAATGCATCACTACCCGTGTCAGCCCTGCCCCTCAGTACTAAAACCATGGTACCCCTATCCCTTATGGTACGGCTCTTGAACATCTCTCCTCTGGCATTAAATACTGTATTACACTTAATGACCATTAGCTTTACTATCTTCTTTCTTGGCATAAAATGTTACCCATGTCTGCTCCGTTCCGCGGTATTAAACACATAAAACTGCGTATACCCGTCATAACTCTTATCACGAAGTATGTGGTGTTAACCCTGATCACCTGGCCACAGCTACCGCACACACGCCACTATCGCTCTCTACCCCGTCTTTCTGCCCGTCCACCTGTCCTGTTACATAAGGGCACCGGGGCACCGTCACTCGCCCTATCATCTTATCATCTTATCGATCTCCCTACTACGCATCGCCAACGTCTGCCCTAAGCTTTATCGGCCCTTTTCTGCTCGTCACGGCCCCCTTGCCCTGTTTATCTCCCGGCGCGCATAATCGGACACGTAAGGCCATTACGTATCATCGCAGTGCCACCTGCTCTGCCTCCACTCCCTTGAATCATGAACAACAAGAACAAGAACATGGAATACAAGAACAGCAACACACGCGGATTTTCAAGCCACTTTCATTCGCTGACATCGCGCGCGTCGGTCTCCCTTCCGCCAAATCTTTCGACATCGTCCTTCTGCATTTTAACGTCACTCTAAATATTTCACATTCATCTCACTATCATCCGTACCTTGCAATCCTTCCTCATTATTCTCCTTTGTCTCCCTCCTCTCTCCATCTTCATTGCATCCTATTTAATCCCTCCCCCATCTTTCCCCGTCTTTCGTAACCCCCATAATTCTTCATCGATATACATCACCCGTTTCCTCTCCCTCTTCCCCACCTCCCTCCCCACCCCCTTTCCCTCCCTCTCGCGCGCCTCTTTCAACCAATCAACGTACGGACAGCCGTGACGTCATCCGCAGTTACTAGAGGTCAGCCTGTTACGCAAGAATCCTCTGTAATCCCCCGCGTGACAAAGGCCAAGGTCCTTTCCGCCACGCACGCTGACCCCCCCCCCCCCCCCCCCGAACTAAAAGCCGCGTCTCCACGTATCCAGACACAGAAATAACGCAGAAATGTTATCAAAGTGGGTGACACAGTAAAGGGCTAAATTTAACGGTTGGGGGGGGGAAAAAATTATAAATATAGATAAACTCACTTCCTCTGGTAAGGAATTTCATACATTAAAAAAAAAATAATAACTATAACTAAAAGACAAGCTGATGTCTGTGAAAAACAATAACTGATTAACCCAATGAAACTAACGTCATTCCCCTTGAAAATCAAACAGAAAGAAAAACATATTACATAACAGGAGCCAGCCGAGGTGATATGCGGGGGCGTGAGAAACCCATGTAAAAAAAAAGTCAGTACAAGGAGATATGGGAGATAGCGATAAAAGCGATAAAACGAATTGACAGCACACACGGTCAATACGGTAAACATCACATTATCTGTAATTACATTTCCATTCTTCCGGCTTGGGCAATGGCAGCGCTGACAGGCTGCTGGCGTCGGGGAAATGTAATGTTTGTCAGCCTCGCGCTTCTAAGGTTCCTGTTGTGTCTAAATTCACCGCGAGCGAAGGTGGGTCACGCAGACGCAGCTGGCAACTTCGGCAGACCAGGAGAAACGATAACATATTTGTCCGTCTAATCGTAATAGTAACACCAGTAATAATAATGATAATAATAATATCAATAACAATGGGTAATGCTATCAATAACAACAACAAAGACAATAATAATAATAATAATAATAACAATAACAATAACAATAACAATAACAATAATAATAACAACAACAACAATAATAATAACAATAATAATAGTAATAATAACAATAACAATAACAATAACAATAACAAAACAATAATAATAATAATAATAATAATAATAATAATAACAACAACAATAATAATAACAATAATAATAGTAATAATAGCAATAACAATATTATTAATAACAATAACAGCAAAATAACAAGAACAACAACAACAATGGTAATAAAACAACGATGCCAACGGGAACAGCATCAACAGTGCCACAAATAACAGCAATCGTACATACACATGCCCCATTCTGTTCTCCCAAGAATTCCCCTGGCGGCTCTCCCCCGTGTCCCCGGCAGGAGTGTGCTGTGTGCGCTCGGTATATATCCTCTGGCGCAGTCCTCTGGTGCCGCCCATACATATTCCCTTGGACAATATACTCGGGGCACAGCGATGGCTACGCCCGTGTCTGTATGTAGATTTGGAAAGATCACATCCTGGGATATTACGCTCGCTCGCTAGCGGCCTGTCTGTCTGTGTCTGCATAACTGTAATATTTGTGCCTGTCTGTCTATCAACCTTCCCGTGTGTCTGTCTGTCTATTTCATTGTTCCTTGTTTGTCTGTCTGCCTGTTTCTTTTTCAGGGTTTCTGTCTGTTAGTCTGTCTCCCTCTCAATCTACCAGTCTCTCTGTCTCATTCTCTCTCTCTCTCTCTCTCTCTCTCTCTCTCTCTCTCTCTCTCTCTCTCTCTCTCTCTCTCTCTCTCTCTCTCTCTCTCTCTCTCTCTCTTGTGAATCCCATCAACTGAGGCTTTTGTTTTATCGCATCGCTGAAAACCGATGCCTCACAATAAATTCGGCCGCTTTGAAATATCTCCGAAGTACCAGGCGAGGATTTTTCCCCTCTCTCCTTCTCCTCATCTTTCCTTTTTTCTTCTTCTCCTCATCTTTCCTTTCTTCTTCTTCTCCTCATCTTTCCTTTCTTCTTCTTCTCCTCATCTTTCCTTTCTTCTTCTTCTCCTCATCTTTCCTTTCTTCTTCTTCTTCTCCTCATCTTTCCTTTCTTCTTCTTCTTCTCCTCCTCTTCCCTCACTTCCTCCTCTCCATTTGCCTTTTCATATTCCTCTTCCCCTTCATTTTCCTTTCCTAATTTCTTTTCTCTTCGAAGAAGTAGATGTAGAAGAAAAAAGAAAGAAAAGGAAGAAAAAGACAAAAAGACAAAGAAGAAAAGGAAGATGAAGAATAGGATGACAAAAATAATAACTAATAAATAATAGAATAAGAAGAAAAATATGAAGAATCAGAAAGAAAAAGAGAAAAAAGAAGAGGAAGAGGAGGAGGAAGAGGAGAAGGAGGAAGAAGAAGAAGAAGAAGAAGAAGAAGAAGAAGAAGAAGAAGACGAAGAAGACGAAGAAGACGAAGAAGACGAAGAAGACGAAGAAGACGAAGAAGAAGAAGAAGAAGTAGAAGTAGAAGAAGTAGAAGAAGAAGAAGAAGAAGAAGAAGAAGAAGAAGAAGAAGAAGAAGAAGAAGAAGAAGAAGAAGAAGAAGAAGAAGAAGAAGAAGAAGAAGAAGAAGAAGAAGAAGAAGAAGAAGAAGAAGAAGAAGAAGAAGAAGAAGAAGAAGAAGAAGAAGAAGAAGAAGAAGAAGAACAACAACAACAACAACAACAACAACAACAACAACAACAACAAGAAAAAGAAGAACAAGAACAAGAAGAATAAGAAGAACAAGAAGAACAAGAAGAACAAGAAGAAGAAAACTTTTCTCCGGGGTCAGTTTACACTTCCCTTCTTCCAAACTTTCAATTTTGCGGAGAAACGGCCACATATTTTTCTCCCTTAACAGCCTCCCGAGTTTTCGCTGCGCCGGCGTATCGCTCGCATATTTACGGTTTCATATCTCAAGAGTGTAGTCTTAAATCATCATTATCAAAATCAAATATATATTGATGCGCCATATATACTGGTGTCCGAACGAAGGGACGAGGCCGTTGGTCCTGGAAGTCGCTTATATATATTTTTTTTCATTTTTTCCTTTTCCTTCTTCCTCTATATATTCTCCTTTATTTATCATCTCCTTCCTTTTCTTTCCTCTTTCTCTCTCCTCCCTCCTTTTTCCTTTCTCTCTCTTCTTCCACGTTCTCCCTCTGCTTCCTTTTCCCTCTTCCTCTTTCCCTTTCTCTGCCTCTTCTTTTCTCTTTCGTATCTAATATACGTGGCGACGACGACAACCGGTAATATCATATACGGAAAGTAAAATATATTTATGATCCGGGCTGGCGCTGTACCCTCCCTCCCTCCTTCCATCCTCCCTCCTTCCATCCTCCCTCCTCCCCTTCTCCTCCTCTTCCCTTCTCTCCCATTCCCCTTCCCACCCCTCCCCTCCTCTTGCCCACTCCCCTCTTTCCTTACCCTCCTACCTTCCACCCCTCTTCGCCTGTCTCTCCTCCTCTCTCCACGTTTCTCCACCCTCTCCTGCCCTCATCTCCTCTCCCCCTGTCCTCCCCCCTCTCCACCCTTCCCATCCTAACCACCCCCCCTCCACTCCTCTCCCCCCGCCCCCCCCCCGCCCCCTCCTTCAACGCACATACGCCTGGATGGTGAATTCAACGGGGATAAGATTCCCATTTCACGACCCTTGATTCTCCGGGTCATAGGGTCGACCGCCCCGTTCTCTCCTCGGGGGAGTATCGACCATGCCTACATCCCCTTCGATCTTCTTCCTCCATATCCTCCCTCTACACCCCCCCCCCCCCCGCTTTCTCATCCCTCGAATGCGCTATCTCCCGGCGGAACACACCTTCCTCTCCCCTCGATCCCTCTATTCCTCTCCTCCCTCCTCCATTCCCTCCTTCCCTTACCCTCTCCATAACCTACCTCCCTACCTCTCTCCTCCCCCTCCTCTCCCCCTCCTCGCCCCCTACCAACCCCCCCAACCCTTGTCTTGCTTCGGCACGTTTCCTAAAAAAAGGGGGGGGGAAAAGGGAAAAGTGGGGAAAAAATCCAGAGTACCCTGCCTGTACCTGTCAGCCGCAGTCCGGCCCCACGGCGCGACCTGTCGATAGTCCCTAATAACTACAGCGGCGACGAGCGATTGGCGTCCCGTGAGTAGGTTGGGGACATTTTCCCTTCCCTCTCCCTCTCCCCCCTCTCTCCTCTCCCTCTCCCCCTCTCTCCTCTCCCTCTCCCTCTCCCCCCTCTCCTCTCCCTCTCCCCCCTCTCCTCTTCCTCTCCCCCCTCTCTCCCCCCCTCTCTCCTCCCCCTCTCCCCCCCTCTCTCCTCTCCCTCTCCCCCCTCTCTCCCTCCCCTCTCCTCCCTCTCTCCTCTCCCTCTCCCTTCCGTTTTAGGCCTTCTTCCCCTTCATCCCCATTCTTGTTTTGCCTGTTATCCTTTTTTTCTCTCTTTTAGGTCTTTTTTTGTCATATCTTATTTTTTCCATTTTCTTCATCTATTTTAGACCCCCACCTTCTTTTATTACTGATTTCCCTTTTCCATTTTCTTCTCTTTCTTCCCCTTTTCTCTTGCAGGGGATGGGGGTGGGGGTGAACCTAGGGGGGAGGGTAGGTGGATGGGGGAGTAAACAGGAAAGGGTAAGAGAGGAGGATGAATAAATATGGATATAGGTAAGGAGAAGAAAAGATGGACAAAGGAAAGGCACGCAGGGCAGAGAGAAGTAAATGGAGGAGTGAGAAAGGGAAACGAAAGATAAGGAAATGGCTGTGTTTGTGTGTGTGTGGGAGGGAGAGGGGGGGGGGGGTGCGTGTGTGATTGAAAACAACCAATAAATAAATAAATCCATACATATGTAAATGAATATATAAATATATTACCAAACATAAACGCTCGCAAGGTCAAAGGTCAACAAGTGAAAATCCAAGCCAAACCAACCGGAAAAATCCCTAACTCAGCGAAATTAATAAAGACCGAAAAGACATGTAGGAGAAGGGGAGGGGGTGGGGGGCATGAGGGAAATGGAAGGACGAAGAGATAATAGGGACGAGAGGAGGAGGAGGAGGAGGAGGAGGAGGAGGAGGAGGAGGAGGAGGAGGAGGAGGAGGAGGAGGAGGAGGAGGAGGGAGGAAGAGAGAGTCGAATATGAAGAGACATATATGAGGAGAAAGGACGGATGATGAGGAAGGGAGAACTGGAGTTGAGGGAAGAAAGAGAGAAGAGCGAATTATCGAAGGAAGAGGAACAGGGAGGGAAGTGGAGGGGAGGAGGGAATAGTGTGAATGGGGAGGAGGAGGAGGAGGAGGAGGAGGAGGAGGAGAGTTGATGAATGAGAAGGGGCGTGCATCCGTATGTGAATGAGTGAGTGCTTGAGTGCGTGCGTGAGTGAGTGCGGATGGGGGGGGGGGAGTTCACGGGGGGGGAGGTCATAGGGGGGAAGGAGGTCAAGGAAGGGAAGGTCAGGGGGAGGGGGGGTGAGGTGAGGTAGGCTGAAATCCCGGGTCCAAACTCCCCGCTTTTCAATCAGGGCGGTGTGCGGCCGGGCGTGTGTCGATCAATATTTAATATCCGAAATTTGAGAGGGGGGCAGGGAAAAAAAAAGAAAGAAAATATAATAAAAATACTCTAAGGGAAAAAAAAGGAATAAAAATATCGTGGCGTAAAAAAAAGAAAAGAAGAAAAGAAGAAGAAAAATAAAATCACGTAAAAAAAAAAAAGTATGGAAAAAAAAACCCAAAAACATTCATTCTTGAAGTCGTCTCGCCACTAGCCGCAAGGCCTACTAAGGCTGACGCCGGCATAATGAAAGAACATTTTGGAGAACCTTTTCCGATTCATTTTTCGATGGCACCTGCCCAGACCTTCCTTCTTCCCCAACTCCTTTTTTCCCTCCCTCTCCCCTTCTCTTTTTCTTCTCCTCCCACTCCCCTTTCCTTTCTCTTGCCCTCCCTCTCCCCCTTCCTCTCTCTTCCTTTCCTACTCCCCCTTCCTCTTTCTTTATTTATATATATATATATATATATATATATATATATACATATATATATATATATACACATATGTATATATGTATATATATATATATATATATATATATATATATATATATATATATATATATATATATATATATATATATATATATATATATATATATATATATATATATATATATATATATATATATATATATATATATATATATATATATATATATATATATATATATATAAGTTATTACTTTACAAAACTGACGAGTGAAATTACGAGAATGATATTCAATACGTTTGGCAATGTGTTCCCTCCTCATACACTTATTTCATATAGACATAACAATGTCTGTCTGTCTGTTGTCTGTCTGTCTGTTGTCTGTCTGTCTGTCTGTTGTCTGTCTGTCTGTTGTCTGTCTGTCTGTTGTCTGTCTGTCTGTTGTCTGTCTGTCTGTCTGTTGTCTGTCTGTCTGTTGTCTGTCTGTCTGTTGTCTGTCTGTCTGTTGTCTGTCTGTCTGTCTGTCTGTCTGTCCTGTCTGTCTGTCTGTCCTGTCTGTCTGTCTGTCCTGTCTGTCTGTCTGTCCTGTCTGTCTGTCTGTTTCCCTCCCTCTCTCTCCTTTCTGTTCTCCTCCTCCTTCTCGTATTCCTGCGTTTTTGTCTTCGTTTATTTTTTTCTTTTCTTCCGTGTTTGTTAATTTTTCCTTACTCGTCCCATTCCTTCTCCATTCCCTTATCTCTCCCTCTTCCTCTCGGTTTCATCTCCACCTTTTTCCACGATTCTCCAACTCCTGCTTCTCTCTTCCTCTTCCTGTCCCTTATCCTAGCTCTCATCATATTCCTACCATTTTTTTGTTTTGTTTGTTTGTTTCTTTGCTATCCGCCCTAAAAAGAGATATTCAGACTTCCTACACCTTGTCCCTTTTTCTCTCTTTTATCACCCCTTTTCCTCCTTCATTCAATCCCTTTCCCTCCCTCTCCCCCTTCCTCTCTCTTCCTTTCCTACTCCCCCTTCCTCTTTCTTTATTTATATATATATATATATATATATATATATATATATATATATATATATATATATATATATATATATATATATATATATATATATATATATATATATATATATATATATATATATATATATATATATATATATATATATATATATATATATACATATATATATATATAAGTTATTACTTTACAAAACTGACGAGTGGAAATTACGAGAATGATATTCAATACGTTTGGCAATGTGTTCCCTCCTCATACACTTATTTCATATAGACATAACAATGTCTGTTTGTCTATCTGTCTGTCTGTCTGTCTGTCTGTCTGTCTGTCTGTCTGTTGTCTGTCTGTCTGTTGTCTGTCTGTCTGTTGTCTGTCTGTCTGTCCTGTCTGTCTGTCTGTCTGTCCTGTCTGTCTGTCTGTCTGTCTGTTGTCTGTCTGTCTGTCCTGTCTGTCTGTCTGTCTGTTGTCTGTCTGTCTGTCTGTCTGTCTGTCCTGTCTGTCTGTCTGTCTGTTGTCTGTCTGTCTGTTGTCTGTCTGTCTGTCCTGTCTGTCTGTCTGTTGTCTGTCTGTCTGTCTGTTGTCTGTCTGTCTGTTGTCTGTCTGTCTGTTGTCTGTCTGTCTGTCCTGTCTGTCTGTCTGTCTGTTGTCTGTCTGTCTGTCTGTCTGTCCTGTCTGTCTGTCTGTCCTGTCTGTCTGTCTGTCTGTTCTGTCCTGTCTGTCTGTCTGTTGTCTGTCTGTCTGTTGTCTGTCTGTCTGTCCTGTCTGTCTGTCTGTTGTCTGTCTGTCTGTTGTCTGTCTGTCTGTTGTCTGTCTGTCTGTTGTCTGTCTGTCTGTCTGTCCTGTCTGTCTGTCTGTCCTGTCTGTCTGTCTGTCCTGTCTGTCTGTCTGTCCTGTCTGTCTGTCTGTCTGTTTCCCTCCCTCTCTCTCTCTCTCTTTCTGTTCTCCTCCTCCTTCTCGTATTCCTGCGTTTTTGTCTTCGTTTATTTTTTTCTTTTCTTCCGTGTTTGTTAATTTTTCCTTACTCGTCCCATTCCTTCTCCATTCCCTTATCTCTCCCTCTTCCTCTCGGTTTCATCTCCACCTTTTTCCACGATTCTCCAACTCCTGCTTCTCTCTTCCTCTTCCTGTCCCTTATCCTAGCTCTCATCATATTCCTACCATTTTTTTGTTTTGTTTGTTTGTTTCTTTGCTATCCGCCCTAAAAAGAGATATTCAGACTTCCTACACCTTGTCCCTTTTTCTCTCTTTTATCACCCCTTTTCCTCCTTCATTCAATCCCTTTCCCTCCCTCTCCCCCTTCTATATAAATATATATAAGTTATTACTTTAAAAAAACTGACGAGTGAAATTACGAGAAAGAATTCAATACGTTTGGCAATGTGTTTCCCCCCCTCAAAACACTTATTTCATATAGACATAACAATGTCTTTTTTTCTGTCTGTCCGTTTTTCTTTTTCTTCTGTCTGTCTTTTTCCTGTCTGTCTTTTGTTGTCTGTCGTCTGTCTGTCTGTCTGTTTTTCCCTCCCCTCTCCTCTCTCCCTTTCTGGGCGCCCCGCGCGCCGGTGTGTTTTGTGGTGTGTGTGTTTGTGTGTGTTGGGGTGTGTGTTGTGTGTGGTGTGTGTGTGTGGTGTGGGTGTGTTGTGTGTGCACGTTGGTTTTCCGTAAAGATACACGAAAAAAAATAACTGCAAAAGAAAAAAAATCTTAAGCCAAGTTACAGCATTTTTCAAATCCCAAAATTTTTAACCAAAAAACAGGGAAATAATCTATGATTTACAAATGTTGCGGCGACTAGTTTAAAATTTTATTACCCAACCGAACCTGAACTTTCAACTAAATTGTGTTTCAAGGTAAGAGAATGGGAGAAAGGGAGAAAGGGAGGGGGGAGGGGGGAAGGGGGGAGGATGAGAAAGAAGAGAAGAGGGAAAAAAAGAGAAGAGAAAAAGGGGAGGGGAAAAAAGGGGGGGGGAAAGGGGAAAAGGGGAGAAGAGAAAGAAAAGAAAGAAGAGAAAGAAGAGAAAAGAAAGAGGGGGGGGGAAAGGGGAAGGGAAGGGGGGGAAGGGAAAGGGGAAAAAAAGGGGGGAAGGGGGGGGGAAGGGAAGGGAAAAGGGGGGGAAGGGAAGGGAAGGGGGGAAGGGAAGGGAAGGGAAGGGAAGGGAAGGGAAGGGAAGGGGAAAGGGGAAAGGGGAAGGGGAAAGGGAAAGGGGAAAGGGGGGGGAAGGAAGGGAAGGGAAGGGAAGGGGAAAGGGGAAGGGGAAAGGGAAAGGGGAAAGGGGAAAAGGGAAGGGGGGAAGGGGAAAGGGAAAGGGGAAAGGGAAAGGGAAAGGGAAGGGAAGGAAGGGAAAGGGGGGGGGGAAAGGAAAGGGAAAGGGAAGGAAGGGGGAAAAGGGAAGGGAAAAAAGGGAAGGGAAAAGGGGGGGAAGGGAAAAGGGAAAAAAGGGGGAAGGGGAAAAGGGGGGAAGGGGGAAAAAGGGGGAAAAAAGGAAAAAGGGGAAAAGGGAAAAAAAGGGGAAAAGGGAAACAGGGAAAAAACAAAGGGAAAGGGAAAAGGGGGGGAAGGGAACGGGGGGAAGGGACGGGGGGGAAGGGGGGGGAAGGGGGAAAAGGAAAAAGGGGGAAAAAAAAAAAAGGAAAAAGGGAAAAGGGAAAAAAGGGAAAAGGGAAAAGGGAAAAAAGGAAGGGGAAGGGAAATGCGCTGTGTGGTATTTGTGACTGTTTGCATGTAAGTGTACTTGTACATACATGGAAAATACCGCACTTCCATACAAAAAAAACTCAGCAGAAAAACTCTTGCGAAATCTTTTCTGAAATCCAAGGGAAAAGAAATATGTTGTGCATCCAAAAATGCTGTATGAATTCGGAGCGAATAAATTTAGGTTAGTCTCTCCATATACCGGTTCTCGTGTTCCCGTTTTCTGTATCCAAGACCAGCTATAACTTCATAGAAAATCGATAAACTACAGCATAGACCATTATAAAATGATATCGCGTTTTGTTCGCGACATGATAATAAATCCTGGAACGAAATAAAATGCAAAAAATATAGAAAAAAATAACGATATGTACAAGAAAACATGCTTAACATAGGACACAAAGCACACCTTTAGAAATGTATTTTCATAGCAGTAGTTTCTTGAGATTATGAACGACTTAACGCTTCCATATACACTAATATGTACGGTTAGCACTACCGGAATTTCACGCTCTCGTACACATAATCATCTCACATTTGTAAAAAAAGAAAAAAAAAAAAAAACATGAATGAGAAAGAAAAAGAAAAGGCCATTCATACTCACCCACACCTTTTCCATACGCTCGTCACAACAAACACTAGTCTGAAACATTTCACCCCTTGTACTTACTGTGAGGCGTTGAGCTCAGGGAGGAATTGTGCTGGGCAGCTGATATGTAACCAGAATCCTCCCCCGTTGACGACGCACTGTTCCAGCCAAGGTTCATGTACACCTGTGTGCAAGAAAGCGGTCGTCTTAGAGGTTATTTCTTCGAAGTGTTGTGGAGGATATGTGCAATCTGGAGCCTATAGGACTATAAAGCTATTTTCGATTAGCAAGAGTGTCTAACGTATGTCATATTGTACAATGCATAATAATCGGTTCTCCTAAGACATTCTAGAATAAGGGGAATATATATTATCTATAAACTATATAAAGTACATAAGAATTTTCTTGTTCTAACAAAATTATTCCAGTATCTTAGCCATTTACATATATATTTCTCTATTTTTTTACTACTAGTCAAAATTCTACGAACAGGATATCTGTAATCTCACTCTAACGAACTAAGTGCAGGTGTTTTTTGTTAAGCATAAATAAGTCGACAGAGTAATAACCGTTATCTTACTTTAGCCGAATATATAATGCAGAGAGATAAGTCGCTTACAATAGTGACAGCTCATTTACAAACCTTTAAAGCCCAAAATAATGTGTTAACTGCTTTACCCCAAAAAAACAATACATTTATACATTTCCATTCCAATCCTAGGCCAACCTCTCACTACCCCTCCCCGCCCCCCCCCCCCAAAAAAAAAAGAAGAAACAAAACGAAAATCTCTGCAAAACTTCTGTCAAGAAAAAAAAAAAGCTACTGAACTTCTGGGATAACACATGAGAATGCTATACCAGCTGATAAGGAGTCGAGAGGATATCCTGCCAACCAGTCAGACCTGATAAATATTAGGCAATGGCGAAGGAGCAAGGGCACGTGACATTTGCCTTCTGAAATTTATCTCTGACATAACACTCGCTAGCTCCAAGTCGCCATGGAAATGTATTCCTTTAAGGACAGAAACACGGACAAACACGAGGGGAAAAAACATGTATGCAAATATCATACAGACTTTGTGTCACTGTTATCATTATCATCATTATAATCATTACTAATACCATTACCAGTATCGCTATCAACATTACTCACACTGCTATTACGCTGATGACTACTAATTACATGACTAGCATCCGCGTAAAATAAAATTCTCCCAATACACTACAAGTATTTCACTCTGAACGTACCTGTGAATTCCCCGATATGTCAGGGGGAGGCCGACACCGAGGCATTCGGAGCTGGGAACCGTTCAGCACCAGGAAATAGCCTGCAGATGGAGAAACGTGTTAAGACTCTTGCTAATGGGATTTATAATAGGATTAATGGGGCTCTAGGATGGGAGAAGGCATGTATATGGATACTGATTGGAAATACATTGGATATACATTCATATATCCTCGCGCGCACACATACACATACATACATATATACATACATACAAAAGTACACACACACACACACACACACACACACACACACACACACACACACACACACACACACACACACATACAAGCGCGCGCGCGCATCCCCAAAGCGAAACATACACACGCGCATCCTCTACACTGCAATTCATCATCATTATTCATTATTCTCTCGGAAAAAAACTATCACGACGTCCTTCCGAAATAGACAATACCCACACAACATCCGCAGAAACCCCCTCGAGCAAAACACAAACAAACAAACAAATAAAAAAAAAAAACACCCCCACCAAAAAACAACAACTAAAGAATCGGACAACGAACGACCAACTTCATTAACTAGTAATAAATAAAGCTCATTTCAAAGTGAAAATAACAGCGGAGTCCTTCGCGACTCGTGCCCATTCCATGAACCCGACACCGCGGTCCTTCCATCCGCTTAAACGTATCGATTTCTTCCGCTGCCGGCTGCATGACCGGGAATTCACAAAAAGAAAGGAAAAAAGAAGCCAGTGATGTATGATGATGATGATGGCGATAGTGGTGGTGATTGTGGCGGCGGCGGCGGAGGCGGAGGCGGAGGCGGTGGTGGTGGTGTTTGTGGGGATGTTGGTGGTGGGGATGGTGGGGGGTGGGGATGGTGGTGGTGGGGATGGTGGGGGGGGAATGGTGGTGGTGGGGATGGTGGTGGTGGGGATGGTGGTGGTGGGGATGGTGGTGGTGGGGATGGTGGTGGTGGGGATGGTGGTGGGGATGGTGGGGGGGGAATGGTGGTGGTGGGGATGGTGGGGGGGGGATGGTGGGGGGGATGGTGGGGGTGGGGATGGTGGTGGTGGGGATGGTGGGGGGGAATGGTGGTGGTGGGGATGGTGGGGGTGGGGATGGTGGTGGTGGGGATGGTGGGGGGGAATGGTGGTGGTGGGGATGGTGGGGGTGGGGATGGTGGGGGGGATGGTGGGGGGGAATGGTGGGGGTGGGGATGGTGGTGGTGGGGATGGTGGGGGTGGGGATGGTGGGGGTGGGGATGGTGGTGGTGGGGATGGTGGGGGTGGGGATGGTGGGGGTGGGGATGGTGGTGGTGGGGATGGTGGGGGTGGGGATGGTGGGGGTGGGGATGGTGGTGGTGGGGATGGTGGTGGTGGGGATGGTGGTGGTGGGGATGGTGGGGGTGGGGATGGTGGGGGTGGGGATGGTGGGGGTGACTATGATGACAACAATAACGATAATGATACTCCTCATAATAATAACAACAATAAAAAGAACAGATAAACAACACCCCTAAACAATAACAGTTCGAACAAAAACAAATGCAATAACTAAAAACAGCAAAAGCAACAAAAGCATGCTTTCTCGTCCTCTGCCTGCACCGCCTTTTAAGAGAAAAGTTCGTTGAGAGTGTGCATGCGCGTGCGCGCGCGTGTGTGTGGGCGTCTGTACCCAAAAGCTTGAATAACACATTCCATCCTTGCCTGTACCTGCGTGCGTGTAAGCCTGCAAATATGTATGTTTGGAAGAATTTAATCATCAAAAAAACACCAACTGACAAA
>NC_061842.1:24452013-24454513 GCF_019202785.1 Penaeus chinensis | reverse complement strand
GTTTTCTCCTAAACATTTACCTAAAGTTCACATATCTCTACCTGAATTTAACAAAATTTACGGACTAAATCTTAAATAACATAGTCATTACAATTTCCATAAATAACTACACTATGAAGTATTAGTTGAAGTATTTGTAACAACAATATTACTACAAAGAAAAGGAAATTCACCATGGATCCTTTTCCAAATAACTTGGTTTGCTAAATTTAGACACATAACCGAAGAGGAAGCTAATTCACTATACGCTACTTTTTTATTGAGAGATTGGTGATAACTGACAGTAACGTGTCTGGGAAATAATGTTGCACTGTATTATTTAGGATAATGTTTAGGATATCAAGCAATTCCAAATTTAAAAACTGGTTGTGTATAATTCCCTAATCTCTTTCAATGAAATAATTAATTCTACCAGAAGCCTATTAGGTCATCAAATTTAACCTACAGGCGACAAAATATTTACTGCCAATTTGAACCTTATGTAACCTCATCTGATTTCCGTATTCCTTGATTCCCGGATTTTTTTTTCTGAAGCATTTAATATTGATATCACTAATATCATTATTAACATTATGATTATCATAATGTAAAAATACTAATAGCCATAAAAACTTTGAACGAATCTTTCCTATAATTAACGAAAAGGGTAAACATACGAGATAGATAGGAAAAGTAATTGACTTCTTAGTGACTAAGCACTTGTGGTGCCATCTATGTGTAAACAACAACAATAAATTAAAATTAATAGACATGACAAGTCTGTCATGCCATCCCGGAACAGCAGGTTACAAAATTTATATATAACTAAACAATGCACATCATTTGCTTCTCTACAAAATTACCTATATGATTATTGGTCCATGACTGTTAGCTTGAGCTTATTACTTATACTTTCAATCTCTAATAAGCTATAAAAACCCTTACCTTCAAAAATAATATTCTAGAAAAATTCAAAACTATAAAATATTTAATAGATTTGGCAGGAGTGACATTACCCTTACAAAATACCGTCAGCGCATAGAATAACTAAACAACAAAAATATAATGAATACACAACAAACTAAACTATATAAACAAAAAACAAAACTAAAACATCCAAATAAACTAACAAATAAACAAACTAAATACATATACTAAACAAAGAGATAAGTACAATACCTGTGCGCAAACAAAAGCTAAAACATAAACATTAACAGGAGAAATCTAGGCAAGTACCTAATAGATGTCTAGCCTACACACACTACATTACAAAATCACTTGCTCACATCCCTTTTCTAATTCAACTTTCAACTCTAGAGTGTGCAAGAAGGTTCAAATTTATCCTCACAAACAGATTTGAATGTTAACAAACCATCATGTGACACCACATCCTGTAAGGGGCCTTTGGCAAGGGGCACTTTACCCTCTGCATTCTTTCTGACTACTCTGCACTTCTATATTTTGAAAATTCATGGGTAATACTGTCAAAATCGAATATATTTGTTTGAATAATTTGAGCCTAAAACAGTCCCAATGCCTCCCAGTGCCCTCGGAAATGCCGAGATTGCCCCCCTCATCTCCCGCAGAGCGAGGACTCCTTACAACCAAACCCCTTATGAAAAAAATACTTATAAAAGATACAAAATATAGATACGAATGTCAAAGTGCGAAAAAAAAAACATGATACCAAAATAGAAATACCCTGAAAAGAGATACAAAACGTCACTCTTGTATTAGTTGCAGGATCTCTTTCCACAGTCATTCACGTAGAACTATCACCTCTTTGCAAATCAATAGGCACCAACTTCCATTTCCCTTCAAGAAGTGTCCAAGTTAAATGAGAGCAAAGTTCACGGGGCGAAATAAATCCCAGGGAAATAAATAAAGTTCACAGGGCGAAATAAATCCCTGGGATATATATCCTGCAGAAAGATCCTTTTCTGATGCTCTTAGGCCACACACACGTCCTACACCTGCAAGGACGGTCCCTTCACAGGTGACATTTTCAGCAGAGGTTAAGTCACCGAGATGCTAATATTTCAAGATTTCTGCCCTCACCCCGAGCAACCAAAATAATCAACCAGACATGAGTGATGCCAGCGCCTCTCTGGGTGTCTGGGCGAAGCTCCTTCAAACGCCCCGGGAATGAGGCATGCCGTGACACCCGCCTTATTTCCGGGCTTTTGGCTTATTTTTTTCTCTTATTCTTCGTTTTTTTAGGGTGGATAAGGACGTTTTTGAACACCGAATGAGTTGGTATTATAAGATAACGCCATCAAGAATGTTTTCACTCTTAAAAATACATGAGCAGAGAGAAACGGACCGAGTCGAGTGGAACAAAGAAAATGGAATCTTACAAAGTCAAACGGAAATGTTTTTATCTCGTGTATATCCTTCCTTCCACTTTGACTACACACTTACATACACCGTACATAGCAGATTTGGTCATCGTCATCTCTCTTGATATTTCTTATTGTTGGAATAAGAACTTAGAAAGGTCAAAATAGGCACAGAGCTTTCG
>NC_061842.1:24434513-24444513 GCF_019202785.1 Penaeus chinensis | reverse complement strand
ACTATAATATAATCCACACACTATTCACATGGTTTATTGAAACATGGCTATGGCAAATTAAATCTGTCTATTTTGTGTGTTTCCTTAGATTGTCAATCTCTCTCTCTCTCTCTCTCTCTCTCTCTCTCTCTCTCACACACACACACACACACACACGCACATGCGTGCGCGTTCGCACGTACACTCGCACGTACGTACGTACACACGAAGTATATATACGAATCTGCTCTCTCTCTCTCTCTCTCTCTCTCTCTCTCTCTCTCTCTCTCTCTCTCTCTCTCTCTCTCTCTCTCTCTCTCTCTCTCTCTCTCTCTCTCTCTCTCTCTCTCTCTCTCTCTCTCTCTCTCTCTCTCTCTCTCTCTCTCTCTCTCTCTCTCTCTCTCTCTCTCTCTCTCTCTCTCTCTCTCTCTCTCTCCCCTCCCTCCCTCCCCCCCTTCTTTCTCACACATTATGCATACGTCCTTTACTTTAGTCTTAGAACTAAATTCCACATAGGAATGAAGGATATCGGAACTCTGGATACCATTTAGATATCAGACCTGTAATTGTGTTGGCCTTGAATTAGAGGAGTACAGTATAAGTGTTGAGAAACGTTTTAATAATGATATTAATATTTCACCAAGTGGACAGCATAAGAAGCGTTGTAATCATTGTACACTTATTTGGAAAGGGATTAAATAATTTTATGTGGCTGAAGTTTGTCAGTTGTTCTTCATTTAATTTCTCACTTTCAAAACCATGTAGTATGTAGAATGTAGCTGGGATGCATATGGCATGGGAGGAAAACAGGTTATAAGACATCATATACCTCCCAACCCAAGGTCTTAACATCCGAAAAAAATGTACCTACTGAGTGGAAGTAAGCAAAATTAATGATTAATTATAATCATGTGTTAGTTTTATTCCATTTGTTAAAATGGATATTGTGTGTTACATGCTCTCTATTTTATTTTGTCTTTAAATTACCCGTGTGCAAGGAATGGCTAGGGTTAGCATCCACTGGCTGCAGGGATCTGAACGCAGGTCAGCAAGATTGCTAGCCAAGATCGCTGTTGCTGCACCACTCATGCCTCTGTTTTCCCATATTTTAAAGTCATGTAAATAAGAACAATACAGAACCTCTAGTCAAATTATTTTGATATACTGTCCAATTATTTATGGGTTCTTTCTTTTGCACCTCCTCTTGATAAAAACAGGTCAATAAAAGAGTTAGGATAAAATAAACACTCATTACATAATATACAGTTTATTAACTGTATTAATACTTTTTTTCTAGGATTCATTTTGTTGTTGCAAAACAAAATAACAGTAGTAATAGCATCAGACACACAAAAAGTAAAAGAAAAAACAAAAAGTAAATACTAATTACAAAACATTTAATGCCTCTGTTTTCCTTCAAAATAATACATCTTAAAATATGATAGTGTAAAGACATGCACCAACATGATTCCACAATTAAACATTATTATTATATATATATATATATATATATATATATATATATATATATTATGAATCTGCTTCAGTACATAAGGAAACTTGTTATTTATTTTTTTCCTAATGTTTTTCCACCAAACTTTAGAACAACTACACTCAGAATTAAATACCTTCAGGAAAGATTACATATGGTCAGAGTCCAAATTTACAATGGGGATTATTTTCTCCAAAGCACCAAATCAACCTGGATTACAGATCCTACATAGGGAAATTAATTTCAGGTCAAGATAATTATTTTCTTAACATTAAGGCACTTAAAATCAGAATTTTGGGCATTAAGTGTTCAATAATCATTTATGTGATTCAATTTACCAAGTCACGTTTGGAATGTTTTCCCCTATTTTAATGAAAAGAGCACATAACCTTTAAAGAGAACCTTACATGCAACTGTTTACCTACAATACCACAGCACATTGCATTTAACAGTAATAGAATAAATGTGCTTAGTAAATTCTAATGGATACAAAAATATCAAGTTACCAGGAATAGTAACTTTAGTGAGAAATCACATTACAAAATCAAATAAATATAAAACTCAATGACAGCACTAGAAAATATATAGTGACTAATACATCTGAATATTTCATTGATTAGAATCTTCTTTGGGAAAACTACAACAAATATCTATAACATCAAGACAACTTCTAGTGTATTTTGGTTTACCTAAAGCTTATTCTTATTTTCTTGTGTTTTGCAAAAAAATAAATATGGCTAACAACAATTAAAATTCTATTATCATTTATAAAGCTGTAAGTATCTTGGCTAGAAAAGTATGAAATTTGTTTTTCAAAAAAAGTACGAGTAGTAAAGTGATAATGACAGCAGTGAAAAAATGTTGCAATAATGAGGAAATATTTCTACAGCATAAGTAAACAAAAAGTAGCATTACAGGCTGTGCATACACCAATGAATGAGAAGGCAACTACTATGCAGGCATCTGGGACAACAGGATATGGGTTTGTCACAAGAGTCAACCCACAAATAGCTAGTATACAAGCCATATCTTTGCTTCTAAATGACACTATCTACAGATGGTTAGGTCTCTGAGTTAGTAATATGTAGAAATATTTATCTCTTTACTACTACTCACTGGGAAATTTAGTCACCACTAACATTTTCACACGGTTTAGGGAAGAGTGGAGAAGCAATGTAACAGTAAAAAAGGCAATAGGAACTGAAGTGGATACTGCATGTACTGTATCATCTATTTTTACTTCTGTATCTTTCATCTGGCTGAAGTTTTCATCTTAAAATCAAATATCTTTCAAAATTTCTCTCCATACAAATGGAATTAATGGAATGATCTGAACTTTGCTAGCTGATCATCCACTGAATAAATAATTCTAGCTTCTTTCACTATCACATTTATCAAGAAGCACTAAGGTTAATGCCCTAAAAATTATGATCATGGTACTTAAACAAGTCTCATAACTGACATGATGGTGGGCTATACTGAATTACTCAAACAAAGTCAGCAACTAGTTTTACATGTTATTAATGCAAAAGGCATCATCCTTGCACCAGACTCTGAGGAAAGAAGTATATAGCCCATTTGACACAAAAGAATAATAACAAAGTGCAAATACAGTTAATTGTAAAACTTCCATGGAGTTTATGGGGCTTAAAATGAAGACGGCATTGCTGAATATTAGCTTTCTGGATTAACTTTAGAACTTGTAAAATAAACCCTTTATTAAAAGACTAATTATTCTCTTTTATGAGCAATGATTTACAAATTTTAAGTAGTATGTATATCAAATCAAATACTCTCATTTCCTCTTCATAAAGAGATCTTCAATGAAAGACAAAATATTGTCTCAAAGTGACAATAAATAATATAAATATGCATAACAAAATACCAAAGAAAAAGACAGTGTGGAAAGAACGAAAGAAGATGAAGAAGAAAAAAAAAAAGACGTACTGCTCTCAGAGCAATGCCCATCAGTGAAAAACCATCCTGGGCACAGATGGGGTAAAATACAGGTAACATGCTGGAATCTATTATCAGAAACTGAAGTGAGGGGTTGTGCTAATTCAGTTATTATACAATAAAAATGTCCATTTCATGCATGGCAGTGTTTACATGTTAAAATCAAAGAAAAAAAATGGTAACACAAAATGCAAAATCTTTTTTTTTTTAACTTTGCCACAAAAAACAGATCATCTCCTTCTAAGAGTTCTCCATATAAAACAGGAAACATGACTTTCTTGAAATGGCTTTTCTTGCTGGAATTAGCGTACTTCAGATGGGCAAACCCAGCCCCCAAAGGCCTTCTCTAGTTCTCCTGCAACTGCAAGAGTCAGATGATCTTTGTAGTGATTACCAACCACCTGAAAGTATAAGAAAGATTTATATCAGATAAGTGATGCAAACTAAAAGTTTCATATGAAAGCCTGTTTAACACTCATATATAACATGATGTTAGTTCATAAACAGCCATGTTTCATAAACAGGAAAATTTAAGATAATTCATGTTAGTATTGGTACAGTTTAGCTTGGATAAGTTCCACAACCATTTTCAACAAAACATCATTTGAAATCAAATAAACTTCTAAACAAGGTATCCTATATTGTAATGATCATATTCTAAGATATGAGCAAAAGATACTGCTAATTAATATTACTTTTTTTTAACCATAATTATTTTTTGCATGAAACAGAGAGGAAAGAAGTATTTATATCAAAATAATTAAAACCATTCTGGAACTGCTAATTAACATCCTTTTTTTTTTTAAACCATAACTATTTTTTGCATGAAACATTTATATCGAAATAATGAAAACATGCTAGAATTAATAAAAGAGACCTTGCCTCACCTGAATGCCAAGAGGAAGACCCTCTGACCCTAAGCCTAAAGGACACTGTGTGGATGGGAACAGCAGGACATTTATTACTGCTGTGTAGACGAAGTTGAAGGCACGGAAGAGTGGTTGCCCATGATAAGGGGCTGGAGTGGGATGACTAGGAAACAGGAGCACACCATCGTCACCCAAAAGTTCCTGCAGGGATAAGATAGGATTGCAGCTAATTATGGATTCTAAATAATCAGTAGGGTAAAGTGATTAACCTTGAATTGATAAATAATTAATATATCTTTCTGGAAAAAAACAAAAACAGGAACCAATCCAGTTGGAATCTTTTAAAACTGCTATAAATTATGTACTACCAGTATAACTATTGAATCTGTCAAATGTACCAGCAGGGTTACCAAGATCTAAAAACTAACATAAGGGTAAAGTGCTAGCCATACCTTTATCTCCTGTTTCAAGTCAGTGCACATTGTGAGGAGCTTTGGGTAATCTTCTGACCTCTTGCTCTGACTGTTCAACTTCTCCAGGACACCAAGCAGCAGGCCTGGTAGTGTGTGATGAGATAACCGGAACATCCACTTCAGAAGCTCAGTCCAAACATTGATGCTTCCCTGCAAGTATGTGTCTGTCAAGATACTATTTCATGCAAATGATGAATCTAATGTAGTACTTAATATAAGATATATTCTTAATAAAACTCAAGTAACTAAGGAGCATTGGTTTTCCATCACCCTACATAAATGACAAGATGTCACTGTACATTGGCATCTATGTAAGGTTATCTTTTCTCCACATTTTCACTTCATCATTTCACTGTATCTTTTATCCAAGCTTATTAACAGGTTTTCTTTATAGCAAGAGATTGGCAGAAGTTCAATTATGATTAAAAGAATCATGAAAAAGCTAATTACATCTATGTTGCAGTAAATATAACATTCTTGTAACATATTTTGGACTTTAGTTGAATATTTCCTTTGTGCTTTAGCTGATGAAGCACACTATAAT
The DNA here is from genome assembly GCF_019202785.1 of Penaeus chinensis. NCBI lineage: Eukaryota > Metazoa > Arthropoda > Malacostraca > Decapoda > Penaeidae > Penaeus > Penaeus chinensis. Next base: position 24,439,200 of record NC_061842.1, on the reverse strand, counting down.
TTATCATAATTCACTTTATAGTGTATCAGCTTGTGAGGGAAATATATTGATATTATAAGAAATCTATTCACTTACCTTCTTTAGTGCTAATTCTTCACAAAATGTGTGAGCTTCCTCTACACTAGCTAGTTTGGCAAAGTACATTGGTAATGCTGCTTTGAGCTTTTTTAAGGTAATCTGTAAAAAGGAGATAATTCTAATTAATGGTAACATTTATAAAAGGTGTCTATTAAATGAAGTATAGGAATATAAGAATTCCTTCATTATTGTAGCTAGTAAACAGACTTATAATCTATATGTAGAAGAATTTATGTGAAAGAAAAGAAAAAATAAGCAAACAGTGTAAAAAAGAAAAGAAATAAATAAAAAAAATAAAACCAAAAGCTTAGGAAAAGGTCCTGCAGCAATTAATACCTTTTTAGCTTTAATGCCATATGCTTTCTCAAGATGATTTATAACTTTCTTTTGAGCTGCACGAAGTTCTGGGTGAACAGGTGTCACAAGTGGAGAACCACCATCGTCCTCCACATAAAAATATCGGAGCTTGCTGATATCCACCTGTAGTTTCATAAAACTGATCAATCAGTTTGCCTCCAAACTTTATTATAAGATAATTATCATGACATAATTACAATATAACCTCAGCATTATAACTAAAATATATCACTACATCAAAAATCATTGTCATATCAACTCTCAACAATCACATGAAAAAGTTAATATCTAGCCTCTTTTTCTCTGGACACCTAAAAGCACATTGGTCCTAACCTTCTGGTCAAGTGTAAGCATGTGAGAATTGTTTGCACCCAGAACCTTCATCATGGGTGTCAAGTCTTGTACATATCGACACATGGGTCCCGTCACTAGGAACTCCATAGCTTCTCCAGTTGCAACAGGTTCCTGACCTATATTACTTACTATGCCTGGAAGGATAGATCATATTTGGGTATGGCAGTTAAGGTTACTTGACTGAGTATTTAACCTGATGTTAAAAGTTATCTTTACAGGCAGTTTCATTAGTAATCTTATACTTATAGAAGATGTCAACTTTGTAAACCTTCTATAATCCTAAGTTATACATTTGATTGTTTTGAAACAACTAACTAAAATATACTGTATCCATAAAGATCCTGAAATAGAATGTAATGAACTCGTAGTTTCTAAACCTTTAAGGTGTTACGAGTAAAGGATATTATTAATTGTAAAACAGAAAACCAAAGACTTACCATAAGTGGGTTTGTGACCAAATATGCCATTAAAGAAAGACGGCATGCGTATTGATCCTCCAATATCTGATCCAATACCAAAGGGTGATCCACATGCAGATTGTAAACATCCCTAAAAATATCAATAATAACAAGAATAATTAGCTATGATAATATAATATGAAATGCGATGCACTAAACAAAAAATGGCAACTTTACATACTTTATCTTATCCTCTTTTTTTCATTTATTTGCTACACTCCCTACACTTAGCTGAAGACAATGACAGACAGAAAATTGCTTAATTCTGATGTGACTTGACAGTTATATAGCCCTGTTTGTTTGCCTGCATATATTTACATAATTTTACCTGATACATGTGCTAAACGTTAGTAGACATATATTTGAAGGATCCTACCATATACTAAATGCAAAACTATTTGTTACAATGCAAAAGTATCACAACAATTTTTTAAACTGTCATCATTCAAATAATTCCACTTTTCATGTGACTATATCACAAATAATAGGCAAACAGACAATGCTCAGGTGGAGCCTATAAGCATCTGTGCACCTTTTTGTATTTGATAGTGGGATGGCAAGTAAACTTTTTTTCAGCTAATGTTGCCCAAAGATATAGTTAACTATTTCAAATCCAAAAAATTCCTCTTACATTTTCTAAAACAGCCAGCAACATAAAGTTACCTAAAAGTATCAGGTACTATCATGGTGCCTAAACTATTTTACACAGTTAAAACTAGGTAACATGTAAAGGAAACATAACTGTTTTTTTTAACACGGTTAAAGTCTGTGAAGTAGCAGAGCTCAGGTAGAATATAACTTTCCAGTGTCAACTTAAAAAACTTATAAAGCTAAATTATACTAAACCAACCAATATGCCATGTTGCTGAAGATCAGGAACATTATTGATATTGTTTCATATTTAAACCTCAGTCATCCTATTGGCTGCAAAACTGGATGCTTCTTGATAATATCACCCACTCCAAATCTTGAAGTTCCTTTTTTCCTCCAGATATACTGTAAAACATCTATGAACATAATATATAATATAATTTCATGATATTACTAACTCTTCGATAAACCTGTGACTTCTTTTCCCCCCAACAAAAACAAAAGATAAGATACTGTAAAACCATTTCACACTTGCCTCTCCTCCAGAGGAGCCTCCTACAATACGGCAGGAACGGTAAGGATTGTTAGTTCTCCCATAAATGGTGTTGGAGCTCTCCCACCACATACAGAGTTCTGACACATTTGTAACACAGAGGGGGATTGCTCCAGCCTCTCGCATGAGGTGCACAACATCGGCATCTTCCTCTGCTATAAAGTTTTTCCTTGAATGAAGGCCTGCTGTTTGTCGCAATCCTGTAGGGGTGAGTCAGGTTTTAACAGCAATCATGAACAGTGTAGAAGCAGTTTATAATGCCATAAACCTGACAATTACAAACAGTTCATTTGAACTTGAAGTGTTTATTGTTAGTAATAATCAAAGTGTGCCATAAAAGTGAGGATGAATTTCTGCTGAACAAAACTATTACCCTTTTAGTTCAGTCAGTTTAAAAATTCTTCAACCAGACAGAAATATACTAAAGGTTAAAGCTAAATCATTTTCAATGTTTTTCTTTATAAGATTAATTTCTCAACTGATTTTTATTTTTTTTTATTTTCTTTAAGAACACATATATAACCATACATATTCTTCATCACTACTATTTCATTGGATCAGTCAGTGACATAGAGTTGGAAATATAAAGGGTCATCTCTCATATTTACAAGTATATTTAGCTTTACAATGTCATTCTAATAAGTACTTCCATATTTGGTGCCAAAATTTCAATAGGAAATTCCCTTTCTTCAAATTTCCTTACTCCATTTTTTATTTTTCCTTGCTCTTGCCCTTGGCTTTAATTATAATCTTTTGCTTCTCTGAAATTCCAGTATCTCCTTTTACCTCTAACCTATCCTCTCTTAGCCTCTCTTTATTAGTGACCTTTTACTTTTTCTTTCTTTATTAACCTTCGTCTCCCCTTATTCCTACTTTGCTGTTTCATTTCTTCTTTTTTCTTACACATTTAATCTTGTAAAAGGAAGCACAGCTACAAAAAGAGAGGAATACCGGTACTAAAATGTGATGCTTCTAGTTATACTAGACTTCATCAGTTAATAATATTGAAATGGGTAAAAGTGAAATGGTTTAAATTCTTTAACTCCTTTCTTACTGTTGCTATGACTTTATCCGAAACCCTTTCATTATCCCTTTGTGCTTTCTTTCACTTAATTTCAAACTCTTCTCATTTTCCCCTTTGAAGTTTCCTTCAAATTAATTCTAACATCTTTTGCAACATACCTTTCACAGCCATGCAGTCTTTAGTAGTGAAGGGAACACCAAGGAATGGTTTGGTTTTTGAGAGGGTTTGTTCATCCACTGTTCCTGATCTGTGAGCAAGAAAAATTCTATTACATTTGGGTCTAAAAGGAGAGTCACAATATATTCTACATTGTATAATATGTCTGACTTCAGGATTGAGTCTCTATTGAAATAAGTACTTATCACAAATAAATGAAATTAATGAAAACTAAAACTAAAACTAAAATAAATAAAAAAATAAAAAATAAAAAAGAAATCTAAATAAGCAATCTAAAACAGTACATTTCTGACACATACAACTATTAAAATTAGAAGGAAAAAAAAGAGATACAACCACAGAGGGGAGTACATAACAAAAGATGAATGAAAACAAAATTAAATTACCGTATAAGGTCATCAGCAGCTTTTGCATCCTTGACTGCATCATCAAACCGGTCATCCACAACACAATTCAGTATGGGGTTTATCTCCTTGATGCGTCCAATAAAGGACTTCACCACTTCAACACTTGTCAGCTGTGGAACAATAAGGGAAACTACTTAGAAATGTTGTTAGAAATACTATTACAGTACTGAAAACAAGAGATAATTCAATATAAAACTGAAACTAATATTCTCCTTTACTGTAACATGACTTTTTTTTTTTCTTTTCATTTGCAGTCTTTTAAGTGTCTAATGTTTTCTCAACAAACATATTCTTCATCAGTATAAAATGCTAGATGCTTGTTTGTAGTAATTTTTCTTATTAAATCCTAATCAATTATAGTAAGGAAAAAATTAAGCTTGTACCTAATCATATCTAAAAATTATTTATAAAAAACAATGAGAGAGAGAAAAAAGATGAAACTGGTACCTTCTTCGTTCGTATCTTGGTGGCCAATGATGTGGCACTCTCTAGCAAAATGAGGTTGTTGATGGGGGGCAGCGGCTTGTGAGGTTCCCCATAATATATGATTCCAAACACAAACCGTGACAGAGCCTCGAACAGCAATCTGATAGACCGCAGTGCAATGTCCACCCACCTCATCTTAGAAACTATGGAAAAAAGTGAAAAATTTCATTAATCTAATAACAATATTATCAAATAGATACCA
>NC_061842.1:24427013-24432013 GCF_019202785.1 Penaeus chinensis | reverse complement strand
ATTGTAATTACTAAATGCTGTCAACTTCATACAAAGCCACTGTGTACAGACTGTTAACAAAATAAAAGGTTCTTGTTAACTCATGCACAAATTCAGTTAAGACAGTACCACAGAGCTGTTTCTGAACAGGAAATGTGAGTTTATAAAACTCACATGAGGAACTGATAAGGCATGGAAAACATCATGGTATGACAAGAGACCAGAACTATGTTTAAAATGCATAGAGAGAGAGAGATGAAGAGTGTTAGCACACTCCGCTCCAGTCAAAAGAGACACAGAGCTATGTAGGGCATGTTTGTGTCACCCATCCATGTTGAGCAGTGCATATCATTGCCAAAGGACAACATTCCTAGCGACTGACATTCCCACTGGGCAAAGGTGGCACCACTTTCCACAGCTGTGTCACTGCTAACCTGTGATTGGGGTCTGCACCACATGCTGAGTTCTAGGCTCATGGCGGGGCAAGTGTGGGCGCAGTTGCCTCACCCGCAGCTTCAGGCCGCTCACTGGCATGTTCATACCAGTCTATCTAGGGCATACGCATACCATAGGCACTTCTTGGAGGTGTGGCAGTAGAGGGAAGGACATATTACCGTTGCTAGACTTTACTGGTTATACTGTCCATATGAAGAGAAATGTTTCATATTTATTCTGTTTATTCTTTTTACTTATTTCTTTTCACACAGCCCAGTCTGCTATCTACTCACAAAAGGGTTAAAAATAAGTATCATCTTTATTGCTAAACTACCATGTTACTTTATCTCTTTATATTACTAGAAAGTTATGAAAGTTAAAAATCATGTACCTCTTTATTTTTTTATGCTTCCTTTAATCTAAAAATGATTACTGAAACCAATGACCTGCACAGAGATCACACCAAACAATCCACAAGGATATTCAGAAATCAATAATAATCTCTGACTGATATATATAATATCTAAATCTCTTATAAAGACATGCATTGACAATAGATTAAAATTTCTTCCTGATCACCATACACCAGACTTCCATTGTACAGGCTAGTGTAAATCAAGATGTTTACATGCAATTAATATGAACACAAATTTTACATACCTTTCAGCTGCGGGTTGAGGGCTGTGTATACCAGGTGACGAATACCTGATGCCTGTAAGATTGCCATATTGGATGAATTAGACATGACTTCTGTTCCAGAGTTACACAAAAAAATGTATCAACTTCCAGCTGAAAAAGTTCCTGGTCCTTTTGCTAAATCAAATTAATGAAATGCCACACTCTGCTACTCTATGGCCTCAAATCTGCTGCTTTCACAATGAATGTTTAAGTTCTCTTCACTGAGCACAGCAGACCAGCCTTTACAAGTGTTGCTCTCTTCTTGACTGTTCTGTTTCTAGTGCTTTCTTCTGGGAGCCAGTGAGGAAGGTATGAAAGATTGGGAAGGGGGGGTGGGGGTCATGAAAAGCTGGGGGGAAAGGGGGACATGAGAGGCCAGGAAGGGGGGAACGGGAGGAACTAGGAAGATGCTCATCTGCTTTCTCTATGCTGTATGACTTATCAGAAGCAGTCAATAATGTATCATGACTTCTCTCCTAACAACCTTGTCAACACTATCTAAGTACAAACTCAGTAAAAGGACAAAACATGTAAAATTCAACAGCAAACTTACTAATTACAAATAAACTTGTGACATCTAGCATCTCTCCTCCCTCTCTGAACAGGGAAGCCATTCAACAGCAATAAACAGCTTAGCTTGTCAGTTTTCATCTTTCCTGGGTGTGTATATGTTTATAAGTGAAGAAATGAATTACATCAACAGAAGTTCTTTGTGAAAAACACCCCTTTCCTTATCTATAGCAACACCCAAACTCTGTAGTTCTACCAGGAATCAGAGCCATAATACGAAATACAGAGCAAAATACTAGTGACTGATGCACAAGTTTTTACATGAGGAAGGATGACGCAACAGTGGCAAAGGCGGTATAAGATGCACGTGAGTAGGGTTAAGGAAGTGGAAATTCTTGACTCCAGTTCTCCTTGCATATGCAAATAAAAACACTGAGTCAACTATCTTTGAAAAATATAGATAAAGAAAAGAGTTAATTAGATATATCATGCTATTCTGATACAAATATGCAGGAGATGTAATCTATCACTTGAATCTTATAAAAAACAAAATGTAATTAGGCCAAAATAATATCTATATAACATCTCTGATTATATGCTGCATCCACAAAATATGCACACATATCATGCACACATATTTAACTCATAAATAAAATCTCTGAATCAATATGATAACTTATAGATGAATATGAGACATTATTTAAGAAAGAAATTGCTTTGTTTTCAAATTCAAGAAACTTGAATTTTAATACATATATATGTGTGTGTGTGTGTGTGTGTGTGTGTGTGTGTGTGTGTGTGTGTGTGTGTGTGTGTGTGTGTGTGTGTGTGTGTGTGTGTGTGTGTGTGTGTCTGTGTGTGTGTGTGTGTGTGTGTGTGTGTGTGTGTGTGTGTGTGTGTGTGTGTGTGTGTGTGTGTGTGTGTGTGTGTGTGTGTGTGTGTGTGTGTGTGTGTGTGTGTGTGTAACAACTACTGCTGACAATTACTCATGTCACTTATTGGTAATAATAATGGAACAGTCAATAACAAAGTGGAATCACTTTTCTAAAATGTCTACTTTACACTGTCCAAAGTGTACAAAGTATATGGGAGCATATTCATTTTGTGGAATATTCTTTATTTCATATTTTACCTAAAAAATAAATTTCTACCCATTTTTCTCAAAATATTTCTGTTAAAAAAAAATCAATCACCACATTTTTTTTACCAATTATTTTCTGTCAGGGAATATGATCATTTGATTAAAATACTGAAACCACCAATTCAAATTTAATTTTATCATTATGAGTCAAGAATTTCATACACCATCATAAGAGTAAGCCCTCTACCGCAGTATGTTTTCTACAAGACAGACAACTGCTACTGCTTTTTGTATTTTGACTTACTTCCTTCTTTATACGAGTTCCTTTTTGATGTCGCGGAATTCTTAACATGCGACACTGAGAGGAAATAGATAAGCAAATGAAAACTGAACAAAAGTCATTGTGACTAATGTAGAAAAAGGTAAGAATGAAAATGAATCTATATGACACATTCCCATTACATTATATTCCTTTTTCTATATTAAGAAAATACAACAGAAAAAACAAGTGCAAACACTGAAAGGTAAGACAGAGAAAGAGAAAATACAGAGAAAAGAGAAAAGAGAAAAGAGAAAAGGGAAGAGAGAAAAGGGAAGAGAGAAAAGGTAAGAGAGAAAAGGGAAGAGAGAAAAGACAAGAAAGAAGAGAAGAGAGAAAAGAGAAGAGATATATATATATAGAGAGAGAGAGGGAGAGGAAGAGAGAGGGAGAGGGGGAGAGAGAGAGGGGAGAGAGAGAGAGGGGAAAGAGAGAGAGGGGAGAGAGAGAGAGGGGAGAGAGAGAGGGGAGGGAGAGGGAGGGAAAGAGGGGAGAGAGAGAGAGAAAGAAAAAGAAAGAAAGAAAGAGAGAGAGAAAAAGAGAGAGAGAGAGAGAGAGAGAGAGAGAGAGAGAGAGAGAGAGAGAGAGAGAGAGAGAGAGAGAGAGAGAGAGAGAGAGAGAGAGAGAGAGAGAGAGAGAGAAAGAGAGAGAGAAAGAGAGAGAGAGAGAGAGAGAGAGAGAGAGAGAGAGAGAGAGAGAGAGAGAGAGAGAGAGAGAGAGAGAGAGAGAGAGAGAGAGAGAGAGAGAGAGAGAGAGAGAGAGATAATAAAATAACAGTTATAGCAAAACAGATAGAAACAACTAAACAGACACAATAAAAAAGATTAGTGACAACAAACCTGAAAGAAACAGTGAAACAGATAGACGAAGGAAAAGAAATAGAGTGACTGAGATAGAGGGAGTGGTAAAGAAAAAGACACTGACAAAGACAGAGGGAGCAAATGAGACAAAGAGAGTGGCACACATTAGAAGTCTATCATTCCACTTTAACTTCAATCACCTATCAAAACCTTCCCTTTAACAAATATATGCAAAACATTAAAAAAAAAACTATCCACCCACTAAAGATTTAGCACACAAAAATAATGCAAAACATCAAATAAAAACCTAATGATGGAGTTACTGAACATGTATACCTAAACACTTAACACAGAATGCCCTCCTATGTTAGAGTACTGTGTTGTTCTATTAGCTTTACACACATGCAGCATATCAACATATGGTCAAACTGAATTATGCAACATAAAAGCAGGTTTACCACTGGTATTACAGGGAAATAATAATGTATCTAGGAGGCATATTTAGTCCTGATTGTAGAATTGTTCAATTTAAGAATCAGGAACAAATTATCACTGATAAGCATTATTTAGACAGCAAAAATATGTATCTATGATAAACACATGAAAGTATACTTCTCCTTTTAATCATATATTTCATGAATTACACAGATCTGAGAAAGGCTTCCTTAATAAATAACTGAAAATTCATACAAAGTATGTAGTACATATATAGATGATATGAATCCAAAATAAAAAGAAGTGGGGCTGACTGATTTAGCCGTGATATGAAACAAGAAAAAAGAAAGAGAAACCATACCATTTTCAGTGTTTTAGCTTGTTTTCTTCCAAAATAATGCAAGACAGAAAATAGCACTGTCAGTTGTAATATTCTTATTTCAAGCAAAAATTCACCAATCTTCAGTTCAGTCACCCTTATGCGCTTGCTCCTCCACCTTCCAATATCACCTAACGACTAATAATACAGAACCCCTGGAAGCCATGTAGGAGTGACCAAGATAAGACCCAAAATCTATTCCCACTGAATGTACTACTTTTCCATCTATATGTGTAAAATTTGGGTAGTATCAGATAATCATTGCTTCGTGTTATCATTCGTAAAATGCTCACATTTTATCAATCACTGGTTTTCTCATACGTTTTTATTATTTTTTAGAGCTTACCCAACATAATACTAGGAATCATAATGTACAGTACACAC
>NC_061842.1:24417013-24419513 GCF_019202785.1 Penaeus chinensis | reverse complement strand
TGCCGCAATAGACCTCATAGTGTTAAGAGACTGGTTGTTGCACTAATACTGTTTACGGTCTGATCTTGTACACCACACTTGACTTCCTAGATAGTGTATCAGTGAAGCTTATGTTCCTTAAGAGTCATTAGGTACTTTTTTGATACGAACGGATGCCACGAGATCAAAGATTTGTATATGGTTTTTAGTTATTAAGATTACATTTGGATTGTTATTAAGACGAGATGATACACTAATTCGAAGAGTTGATGTGTAATATAAGATAAACGGAAATATCTATATTTCATACTAAATCAGAATATGGCATTCCATGTGATAATAATCCTGCGTTTCTTTACAGATGGCACCTAATAATGACAACGGAAATAATATTAGTAATCCAGCTGTAGAAGAAAGAACCCAAGATGAATCCACTTCCCTCACACGAGACACACAGGGCCGGAGGCGAGCTTCTGATGTGTTATCAAGAGAGCTGGAAGAGGAAATTCTTGGACCCATCGAAGATACGCTGTGAGTGTAAAAAATAAAATAAAAGAAGAAAACGTGTGTGTGTGTGTGTGTGTGTGTGTGTGTGTGTGTGTGTGTGTGTGTGTGTTTGTTTACGTTTTGCTGAAATTACAGAGGAAAGGTCTACGAAATGCTACGTATCCTCCACATTTCCTAAATTGCCACCTGACTGTACAATCCGAATTTGGAACTTCGCCCCCCCCCCCCCCAGGATCCACAACCATATTTCTTTCTCTTTCTGTCTATCTATCTGTCTGATTGTTTATGTACATACATACGTATATATATATATATATATATATATATATATATATATATATGTGTGTGTGTGTGTGCGTGTGTGTGTGTGTGTGTGTGTGTGTGTGTGTGTGTGTGTGTGTGTGTGTGTGTGTGTGTGTGTGTGTGTGTGTGTGTGTGTGTGTGTGTGTGTGTGTGTGTGTGTGTGTGTGTGTGTGTGTGTGTGATGTGTGTGTGTGTAGACACGTACACGCATACGCACACACACACACACACACACACACACACACACACACACACACACACACACACACACACACACACACACACATGGTCCCGAGTTAAATTCTCGCCGCGGCAGTCGTAAAAATGCCTGCGCTCCGACTAATGGCTCGAGCCCGATCTCACGTCGAGAAAATTACATATCGCCTTGAGAAGTCAAACGCAGGTGTCGTAGGAGAAGTCGCCGCCGTGGCACACGTGGTAGAACGCCGAACTGCGGTTGATTAGGAAGGGCACCCAATCAAGCAAGGGTGGCACTGCCAAATAGCCTCTCTCCTGCATATATATACATATATGTATGTATAAACATATGAATATATATGTATATACATGCATATGTAACTATATATGTATATATATGTGTGTATATATAATATATATATATATATATATATATATATATATATTGTATGTGTGTGTGTGTGTGCGTGTGTGTGTGTGTGTGTGTGTGTGTTTATATATATTTAGATAAATATGTGTGTATATGTATATGTGTGTGTGGGTGTGTGTATAATTAATGTACCTGTTTTCATGCTGAATGTGTAGAAGCTTGGAGTTAAATATTATTTTGATGATAATCCGCAGATGTGGTGTAGGGTCTCTGAAGGGAGGCTTCTTGCAACAGCTTGCTCACCCAGGGACATACTTGGTGATTTCAAGTGTAGTTGCCCTTGTGCAGGGGATGTTTTTCACGTATAGCAATGCCACCTTATCTACTATTGAGAAACGCTTTAGACTCCCTAGTAAAGTTTCAGGTAAGATTAAAAAATAAAGAATGACTAATTTGCCTACAGAAAGTTTGTTCATATAGATAATAATATTCTATGAATATATTATTAGAGTGAAATGGTTATCAACGTTGTCCTTTTTCAGGATTTGTGACAACAGGAAATGATGTGATTCAATTGCTTCTATCAATACACATCACATTTGTGGCTGGACGAGGACACCGACCAAGATGGCTTGCCTTGGGGATGTTTTGTGCTGCTTTGGGTTGTTTGTTAGCTGTAATCCCACACATTGCTTTTGGTGCTGGTGACCTCCCTATTCAGCCTTTAACACCTGGCCAGTCAGTAACAAGAGGTGAGTGAAAACTAGTAAAATTCTTTATGCTGTTTGATCAACTGTGTAATTGAAGGAAAAGTGTGTGTGTGTGTGTGTGTGTGTGTGTGTGTGTGTGTGTGTGTGTGTGTGTGTGTGTGTGTGTGTGTGTGTGTGTGTGTGTGTGTGTGTGTGTGTGTGTGTGCACATTTCATATACACCATTATACAGTCCTGTGCAGTTGTATTAATAAATCACAATCCATTGTGGCAGATTCACTCTTATGCCAAGCAGGAAATCTCTCTAACACATCTTGTGAACAGGGAAAAAAGGCAATTGGAGTTGAACAGGCTACAGTTGTCACACTTCATCTCATGGCACAGGTAATGTATGCAACTTCCAGTATATTGTATTAATACTGTATTATGAATTG
>NC_061842.1:24384513-24387013 GCF_019202785.1 Penaeus chinensis | reverse complement strand
TATAACATAGGCATAAATATAACAGGCACCATGTAAATATAAAACAACACTGAGTTTACCTATGAATGATTTAAAAGGATGGACATGTTGATTTCATTATTAATATATATATATATATATATTAAACATATATACATATATATTATATATATATATATATATATATATATATATATATATATATGAAATTTTAATGTTCTGAGAACAATAATAACCCACCACGTATACATTACGCCGTAAGCTTTAGACTTGCAAAGTAGTGTGTCCTACCGGGACATGGATGCCGTGGCTCATAAAAAACTTCCGTAAAGAGGAGTTGCATGCATAATTTATCTGGGTCACGGCCGCGAGGTCCTGGCCACTTAGCATTATCATACAAAATCGATAGGAAATCAATAGACAAGATTGTCACTTTTTTTGCAAGAATGGAGGATATCCACGTTATCAAAAGTGACAGCAATATTTCCCCGAAAGCTCTTTCTCTTGGGGGATGGATATTGCACGCACGAACAATGCCGTTCGGTTTGCAGGTCAATAGTCTGTCTGCCGCTGCAACACGAACAACAACGCATCATGCTATCGTGAGATGACTCAGTGGAGCTTTTCGGAGCATTTCGTGGAATAGGAAGATGGCAATTTATGCAACTGTATTTTTGATATTTACATTAGAGGTATGCTAATGAGGAACGTATAGTCCAATTACTGGAATGAAGTAAATAGAGCATTGCAAGTGTGCATGCATGTATATGGTTAAGCAGTGACATTATATTTGTATACGTACATGCATACACACACGCACACACACACACACACATACACACACACACACATATATATATATATACATATATATATATATATATATATATATATATATATATATATTCGTATTTATAAATCGACATTCATGCACACAGACATATACGTACGCCAGGTATGATAACAAAAAACTTTCTGTAACCATCAGAGACACATGTCAAGAGTTGAAGTGACATGTGTCAATAATTATTCCCAGATGGCACGTGGCCTCCGTGACAGAGGAAGTATTTCGTCCGCTCACAAACGTCTTGAAATTATTAATTGATATTGATGCTGATAATGACAAGGTTAATGATAGTGATAATGTCAGTAATATTTGTATTTATGGTGATGATTAGATAAGTGATTTTGATGATAATTATAAACATGATAGGAATGATTATGATAAAGAAATGCTGCAGGTATGTTGTAAATACGATTGCCAGTACAGCACTGACGACCAAGTAGGGCGCGTGGTGTGGAGTTACTATGAAGGGCTAAGTTATGTGGTGTGTTTCAGCTCTATTCTCGTTTCCGCCCCTTTGGATTATTAGTCATTGTTTGTATTATTCTTAGTAATCTTAGTTTGTAATTATCATATTCATTTTGCGATACATTTAATTCGTAATATGTTCTCAAACAAGAATTTTGGCCTAAATTTGCTTAGGTACACACACACACACACACACACACACACACACACACACACACACACACACACACACACACACACACACACACGCACACGCACACGCACACGCACACGCACACGCACACACGCACACGCAAACACACACACACACACGTACAAACACTCCCAAAGTTCTCTCGCTCTGGGAATTAACCTTACACGCTTTCTCAGCTTAAATGTTAATTGTATACATTCTCCACTTCCCCTTTCTTCTGTTGTCTTCTCTTCTCGTGCCTTCTGTTCTCTTCCTATCTTCTTACTTCCTTCTCTCCTATCTCTTTCTTTCCTTCTGATCTTTCTCTTCTATTATATGATTTTATGCATTTCCCTGTGCCATATTCTAAATATATAATTATATTCTTACAGTATCAACTTCATGTACCATAGCCTCTACCTGTATCCCATAATCGTACATAAGCTTTCCTGTATTATCTTCTGTTCTTTTATTCTCTTACTTCTTTACTGCTTTTATTTCACCTATATACACACGTGCTATTATTATGCCTTTACATTCTCATTATTTTATCTTTATATATCAGCTTATTCTGTCATTCTGCATTTCGATATTTCATCTTTATACATTTCGTTACTCTGTCCATATAATTTCCATCCTTTCCAATCCTTGTGTATTTTTATTATTATAACTTCTTGCATTTCCTCATTCTATTTTCATACATCTGCTTCTGTACCCTTCTGTTCTATTCTCGTGTGTGTACGTAGATGGAGGTGAATGTAAACACCAGGATAATACAGGTGAGTTCTTTGCCACAAGTAAGAATGCGAATGGGCTTTTAAGCAAGGGGTGAACGTGACGAAGGCGACGTAAAGGTGCGGCTAGTGTGACCAAGGGGATGTGACGTGGATAGTGCGAGTGGATTGTGTGAGTTGAAGATGCGTTGTGGTTAGTGTGAGCTGGTTTGTTGTGGATAGTGTGAGCTGGTTTGTTGTGGATAGTGTGAGTTGGTTTGTTGTGGACAGTGTGAGCTGAAGATGCGGCGTGGTTAGTGTAAA
>NC_061842.1:24374513-24377013 GCF_019202785.1 Penaeus chinensis | reverse complement strand
CTCCCTCCCTTTTTCGTCAACCGTAGGACAGAATACAAAATAGCTAATTGCAAAGGACGAAAATTAGTAGCAAACACACACACACACACACACACACACACACAATCAATATACAACGCCCTGAAAAGGTATAACGCAAAAAAGTCTTTTCGCCTTGCGAGAAAATTTTTTTTTTTTTGACAGATTCTCAACCTCTTGACAGCGGTCTGGAACGCGGCGTCACGGTCAAGGAGCAAAGGAGAGTCGTTAGGGTGAAGGAGGAGATATTCACACGCGCCTCGGTGAGTAAGGGGCGTGACTCACCTTGATTCACTTGGAAGAGGGAGAGGGAACATCTGCTCTCACCCCTTGACTCACGTGCGGGGCATCATGACATTTAGATAATGCCTGGGATGCTGCGCTTAATGGGGACTTATATGAGGTTGATCAGGATGTACCGCTGCGACGTACGAGATTTGGGTTGAGCAGGAGGTTGAGGTTGTCTGTCTGTTCATTGCTTTCTGGGCTGGGGTTGGGCTTCAGTTAGAATGGGTGTTTTTTCATGTTTTGTTGTTTTTTGTTGGGTAGTTGTGATATACAATTGTTGGTTTTGTGTGAGCGGAGATAGTTATAAAGGTAGTTGGTAAGTAATGGGACAAAAATACGCAAAGACATATTGTTAGACAGAAAGATTTTCAGGTAGACAAACAAACACACGCGCACGCGGAAAGAGAGAGATAGAGATAGAGAGAGAGAGAGAGGGAGAGAGAGAGAGAGAGGGAGAGAGAGAGAGAGAGAGAGAGAGAGAGAGAGAGAGAGAGAGAGAGAGAGAGAGAGAGAGAGAGAGAGAGAGAGAGAGAGAGAGTCAGAAAAACCGAAAGACAGACAATCAAACAGACAGACAAACTATTAGACCGATACACAGAGAGAAAGAAAAAAAGAGAGAAAGTGACAAAGAGACAAAGATTCAAAAATCGAGGGCGGCGGCAGGAGAATTCCCACGAGGCCGACCCAAGGTGTGAGGAGAACCTGCATTGTCTGGAATGCGGCTCAGTGTCAGGTCGCTCATCATGGTAAGACCTGGAACTCATGACCAGAATACAGATATTTTCTTCAGACATGACGCAGTGTCATTGATTTTTATTTCCGTTTGAGAGATTGCGTTTCAAAGAGATGTCACTCCTTTGGTCGTGAACTAATTTTTTTTTTTGCTCGTTCTATTAAGAGGTTCAGTTCTTTATCGTTTATATATAGAAACAAATGTTTTGTGGGCATACATACACGTGTATATGTGTATATATATACATATTTATACAAATGTATATGTATACATACATATATATACATATAGATATATACTTATGTATATGTATACATATATATATATATATATATATATATATGTATACATACATACATATATATATATGCATATATATATACATACACACACACAGATAGATAGATGACTTGTGGCTCATCCACTTTCCGTGAGAAATGTCGACAACATCACAATGATACCAAAACACGCGTATTGTATGTATTGATGCTAACCCAGAGAAATTCCAATGTATTCATAACGTTCCTTAATATTACTTTTATTTGGCTTTTTGCAATTCAAAAGGTATTGTCCTGGTTTTTATAAGGAGCAATGTAGTTCTATATAGGATATATGTAAATGAGATCTGCATTATGACAGAGTAGAAAGGGAGGAACGGAGGGAGATGAAGAGCAGGGTAAATATACTGGATATATATATATATATATATATATATATATATATATATATATATATACACACACACACATATATGTATTTATATGTATATATACACATATATGTATATATATATGTATATATGTATGTATTCATTTATGTATATGTATATATATATTCATATATGTATATACATATATATATATATATATATATATATATATATATATATATTCATATATACATATATATATTTATATATATATATATGTATATATATACATTCATATATGTATATACATACATATATTCAAATACATATTCATATATATATATATATATATATATATATATATATATATATATTAGTACATGTATATATGTATATATATGTGTGTGTGTGTGTGTGTGTGAGTGTATATATATATATACATATAGATATATATATATATATATATATGTATATATATACACATAGGAGAGGAGAGGAGGAGATTAGAAAAGAGGAGAGGAGAGGAGAAGAGATAGATAGAGAGAGAAAGAGAGAGGAAGTGAGGGAGAGAGGGAGAGAGGGAGAGAGGGAGAGAGGGAGAGAAGGAGAGAGAGAGAGAGACAGAGAGAGAGAGAGAGAGAGAGAGAGAGAGAGAGAGAGAGAGAGAGAGAGAGAGAGAGAGAGAGATTGAAAGAGAGGAGGGAGAAAACAGACACAAATATTCTTGCTTTTAAGCGTCTGATACTAAAATGAGGAAATAGAGAATTTAAAAAAAATCCACCTGAAATATATTAAATTAAATACTAAAGCAT
>NC_061842.1:24359513-24364513 GCF_019202785.1 Penaeus chinensis | reverse complement strand
GATAAAAGTGACACTTATGATAATAACGATGATGATGATAATGTAGTGTAGATACTAATAATGTTGGCAATGATAACAAGTGATAATTGTTGTAAACCAGATGGTGATGCTGATAATGCTAATAGCGAAAAGTAATATTGATTATGATAATAACGGTTATGGTTCTAAAAATAATGCCGAATACGAAATATGATGATGATAGCACTGAAACATATGATGTATATAATGACACAATATATAATGATGATATCACTAATTATTCATTTCTATGTTATCCACAAAATATTTGTAATTTTCGTGTAGCCTAATTTCGGCTGGCAGCAATATTATAGTCCAACCTTGATTATAACGGATGGGTTGATGTAATCCACGTATCTTGTTTTTTATTCGGTTATAAGATACCGATAACATTTAAGCTTGTCCCTATAACTGTCAGAATCTATCACGTGTGTATGATGTAAAAATACATATATACACAGTACCAGAAAGACCATTTAAAAAGTACACAATTTGCACTGTGCGCATTCGACACCGAGACTTTTATAATGTTTATCGGCGGTGAAAGAAATCTCATGCGGTAACTAAATATCAAGGTAAAAATAAACCGCAACTGAATGATTATGGTTAAAAAAAAAAGAGAAAGAAACATTCATAACGTTTAAATGCCCCACCATCATGTCAGAACAAGTGTCGCGCGTCCCCATTGGTCGAATCGCCTCCGATCCCAATCCAACGGGCCAATGAGCGCGCGTCTTACAAGCCTCGTGGGATTTGAACAGTCAGTATTTTCGGGTCAGTGTAGAAGTCGGAGGAGCGACCGTGTCTTCTTATTTATTTTATTTTCCGAGGTAATTATCCATCTCAGCGGCGATTTTAAGGAGATCCCAGTCAATTAAGAACCGTAGCGTCCGCTAGCGTAGGAAAAGAGAGGGGAATATGTCGATAAAAAGGAATAATGAGCGTTTTCTTCCTCAGGTGCCTTGTCTTGGAGTGAGAAGTGCAACATTGATCATTTTCATTCACATTTCCCCCCCCATTTTACCGTTGTTATTCTCGGACGTTGTTTATTTATAATATCGTTTTTGATGTGGCCGTGAGTCGGTCGACATGAGTCAGTGGATGAGTTAGTGAATTCGTTCAAGGCATTTGGTGACATTTCTTGAGCGGTGAGTCAAGGGGGGGAGGGGGGGGGACATGATCCCCCCTTGAATAATTCACGTGTTTTATTTTTATTATGGATCGGGAATGGATCGTTTTAACGGCATTTAATATAGGCCGAAATGATCGTTGGTTGGCCATGTCATCTTATTTGTAAATTCGCAATTCTCGGTAAGCATTGGGGAGTACTTGTACTTGATTTCTATTCTCATTTTCTAATATTGAGCAGATTTCACTCTCGTTCTTTATTATTGCTTTATAATTATTTGTGATTTTGGTATGAGATCTGCAACTTTGTTTTAGTAATTTTGGTCAGTATGCACATTCGGTTTGGTGTAACTTAATGTGCCCAGAAAATGTAGGCCTATTTTTTTTCATAAGATTTTAGAGGTGAAATTTGGTAATTGCAAAATTATTTAATCCCCCCCCCCCCACCCTTTTTTTTTTTTTTGAAGAGACAATTCCTGTGTCATAATTTTTGTAGGTTTGCTTTAAGATTATTAAAAAAATTATTTATTTAACATTTCCTGTGTTTACCCTAATTGGTGGTTCATTATTCATGAATACATTTGCAGTTGTTTCATGCATATCAATATCTTAGACCCTGTGATGTTATAAAAAGAAGCACTGACAGAAACTGAGAAACCTATAGGAAGAGTTTAATTTAATGTTTTATAAACAATGATTATTTGATGGGGAAATCTAAAAACCAGAATCCATTGTGCATTTAATTTCTTCTCTGGAAAATTTTGATCATATTACATTAAAGAAGAACACTAGTGCATAAGCAATGCCCCTTGTTCCTTTAGCAGATGACAGTAAATATATTTTTTCTCATGAGGTGTATAACCTTCTTGCCCATTTTCTCTTTCAAACTATTATCTCAGTTTATCATGGATGTAAAAGCAGTTGAAGTATAGCAGAAAAACATTCAAGAGATTTGATGTGCAAACATTAGCTTGTTTTGTTTAGAGATGTCTGCATGTGTTTGCTTGTGTCCAGGCAGCCATTACATGGTGAAGGAAAGTTTGTTGAACCTGACAAAGGAGAAGTGGAAGTGGTAGATATTAATTTTGAAATGTTACTTCCACATTGGTTACAAGAGGTTGGTTTGGATAGCCAAAGCCGTTCAACTTATAATTGGAAAAAATCAGTATTTGTCATTGCACAATATCAGGGTTGTTAGTTTGTTAGTGAAATTGCATGTTAGTTGTGGTATTATTGATTTTTGAGGAAATGGCAATTATCTTTAGCAGCCTTCAATAAATTTGGCAAAATTTAGGGATGTCAGTTTGATTTTTAACCGGTTGTTGTATCCCAGAAGTTAGTGCTGTATTTGTTTGTCATTGTGTCCTCCCCAAATACTTGCCTGTGAGGAAGTGATGGATGTGAATGGCTGAATTTTTGTAGGTGACAATTTTCTCTGTGTCTGACTTGACAGAGGCTAGTGTGTTCAACTGTGACTCTTTCCCAGTTCAAAATTCCTTCTAGGAAAGTATAAGCATGGACAAAGACTGACAGCAGGGAAAACGATAGAAAACAAAATTAATTCTTGATTAATGAGGTGACAATAATCTATATCGTATGAATCTTCTTTTTTTTTTCTTTTTCTTTCTTTTTTTTTCTTTTTTTGTCTTCATTGTTCTTGAAAGTATGCATACATTCATGGCCTTCATTTTAAACTTGTTGATTAAATATGTGACCCTGCCCAGTTAATACAGCCCCATTTCTAATACACCATGATGGAGAAAGTAAGATAGTGGGTTAGATCCGTGCATACTAAAAATACATATATAATTGCATGTAATAGATATACTACAAATGATTTAAATTTGATTATTGTAAATGTTTGTTTTTGGTAGTTCCTCACAGTATGGATGTGCTTGCCTGATACTAAGTCCCATAATCCGTCACAAAATGAACTCAACAATCTAAGTTGCCCTGACTGGGTGTGCCCAAGGGATGGTTAATGGGGGGACAATGTTTCCCCCTGGGAAACATTGTCTTCACCTCTGAATGCATAGCAAGATAGAGCTGAAACTTGGAAACCCTGAGTGAACATACTCTGAGCAGTGGTTTCTGTGATTTTTTTCCTTTATTTATGGCATTATTGTTCTGCAGATTATTTCAGGTACCAATGATTGCAACTATTTTTCCTCAGCAAGAATATCTTCAATTTGCCCCACCTTATTGCTTCTATACCATAAAGATTTTTTTTTTTTAGTCTGTTATTTCCTCTGCTTATTGTAAAGCCTTTTTGCAGAAGAAAATGTTTTTATAATTTGATCTGTATTAGAATTTTCATGAGGAGCTGGAAAAAATAAAGTACATAAATGATACTGGTAACAATAAGCAGTTGTATTTTGTAGACATCCTAATTATCCTGATAAATATTTAATTTAAATATAAAACTAGGCAGAAAATGGAACACTTGATTCCCTCTTTGTTTACAATTTTCATCATGACATTACAAGAAATATATTATTACCAGTAATATATGCTTATTATTTGTAGGTATGTATGGTTGTGTCACTAGTTTAAATGTTGACTAAGTAGTATTTTTTTTTTTCACCAGCTTAAATAAAGTTGTATACAAAACTTCTTAATGAATTTAGAGAAGAGAATGTGAACACAACTATTGAAATATTGTGAAAAGGTTAAAGAGGCCACCTGAAAGGCTGTATTTAATGGTATTGATGATGAATAATGAATATAATAAAAATAATGATAATTATTATAATAGTAGTAATGATAGTGATACTGATGAGGATAGGAATGATAATGATAATAATTATGAAGATTTTAATAAATGTAACAATGTTTACTTAAAGTAATGATGATAATTATATTGATAAAAAGGATAATGATAATACTTTTTTTTAATAATGAGGAAGCAGCATCTGTGCTTGTGCATAAGGCTTCAACTTCATTGATTGAGCATATGAAGTTGCAAAGCTAGGTAACAGTGCCTCTTAGATTAGGACAGACTTGTTTTGTTTATTCTTGGCATTTTATTATGCTATAGTAATTTCAGGCTTTAGCAAGTTCTGTAGGATCACTAAGAAAGAGTGAAGAGTGGAAAATTATAAAAAGACATTTCAAAGAAACTTTTTTTTTTTTTTTTTTTATATATATATATAGCTAGGGGGAGCATTGTGAAGAGAGAAGACATTAGAGTGCTGGATTAGGAAACCAGAGAATCATTGGTATACAAATAAAAATCCTTTTAGATTCTAGGGATAAACATAAATAAGAGATGAAAATGATGAAGGAAATAATGAATGTTGAAAATGAAACCTTCAGAATATCTTTGACTCATTAATGATACATATAGGCATGATTTTAGTAATGCTGAATAAATTTATTCATCTTTATTCATTAAAGAGCCAGACTAATTTGTTATTGTCATTGTTATTATTATCAATTCTTATTCTTTTTATTTTCTATTTATTTTTTTTATTTTTTATTTTTAATACATTAGATGTTTAATTGTTTTCATTCTACATTTCAGATAATTAGTTACAATGGAAGAAGACACAGAATACCTCAAGCTTCCCCTGGAGGACAGGTGTATCCACAAGGTGAGTGTAGAAGTGTTTTTTTGTCACTATGAGGTGCGTGTATTTCAGTATTCAAATGATTGAATCAGTTGTATATTCATCTTCCCTAGGTAGAATTATTGTTTTTCACTGAAAGCCATCTAATCCTTTTCTTTTTGGTATATCATGTGAAACTTTTGAATTTGGGTGTATGAAATTGTTATTTTTGTGACCGAGGTCCTTGTGATTTCAGCTCTGGAAGGCACGATTGAGTGGATATGAAGAATGCACAAAGCACTTCCC
>NC_061842.1:24342013-24354513 GCF_019202785.1 Penaeus chinensis | reverse complement strand
GTGGCTGCCCAGTGCTTGACAGGATTGGCCAAGGGTTTGAAGAAGAAGTTTTCGCCTTTTGCCTTATCCTTCACAGAAACCATTTTAGAGAAATTCAAGGAGAAAAAGGTCAACGTTGTCGCAGCTCTGAGGGATGCTATTGATGCAGTTTTCCAGGCAGTAAGTTACCTTTAGCATCATTTGTGCTTATCATGCTAGGTGTTGTTGATATGTTATTTGATAAAGCTTTATCTATGCTAATGGCAGGGATGAAAAATATTCAAGCTTTAGGATATATAAATCTGAATTGAAAATATCTGTCTGCTTTAGAACTGTTTTTTAAGTCTGTGTTATAGAATTTCAAAGGTTCAGATATGCAAGACCATCAGTTTTGGTCTTGTATTTTCAAGTCAGTATTTGCTAAGAAAAACGGCAAGTGAATTTTCAGAGCGGTTACTAGAGGTTTTTATATTATATAAATTTGTTGACATAGAATATCTAGTCAGAATACCTGGAATTGGTTGATTTTCAAACATTGTCACCATGTGTATTTCTTTTGCATCATAGCATGTCATGCTGTTATTCTGGTATTTAATGGGACATCATGTAACAATTTTGTCACATATGGGTAAGCGGGATTGTAAAGTTGTCTTGTTAGTATTATGTTAATGTGGAGTAATAGATATGTATAATGTATATGCACACATTTCAGAGAAATCTATTATTGATTATTAACTTTAATCCATATTTTTTATTGACAGACTAATATTGAAGCTATCCAAGAGACTGTTAGTGGTGCTTTGGCAAATAAGAATCCTCAAGTGAAGGCAGAGACTGCAGCCTTCTTGTCCCGTGCATTTTGTTACTGCACTCCAACAGTTTTTAATAAGAAGCTGTTGAAAGTATATGTTGCAGATCTTGTAAAAACACTCAATGAATCAGGTAATGTAAAAGAGATTATTTAGGTTTTATTGTAAAATTTGTTTTTAAAATGAATATACATTTATTATAAGATAGTTCTGAAAATGTTGCTTCCAGTCATAAAAATGGGAGGTATATTTTCTTTTTCATCATTGATTTACCTTAACCCCTTGCCAGTGTGACCTTCTATACATTCATGATGGGGCTCCTAAGCCCATTCTAAGTTCTGCGCTTTAAGCTGTCGTTTGGCTGTTTGCCCATTGCTGTAGCGATTGCATAGCTACAGTAGGCTTAAAATCACTTCTTAGCCTCATTTATTGGCAACTGGTCTATGCTATAGCAAAAGTCATGGAGGTAGGGGAGAAAAAAATTCCCATGTTTCTTATTTCCCATTTTTCCCCATGAGTTTCTGACTGTGTGAAGTCCCAGAGTGGATGTCCATTATTGACCATGACACTCATATTGACACTGGGTTAGGATGAATTATAGTTTCATGCTAAATATTAATTGCATTGTTTGTGATGTAATATCTAATTTTCTTTCTTTCTTTTTTTTTTTCTTTCTTTTTTTTTTCATGTGGCCTTCTATTAGTAGGAGTATACTTATTTTTTTTATAACAGTATATAACTATTTGCAATTGCAGATCCAACTGTCCGTGATAATTCAGCAATGGCTCTTGGTGTAATGTTGAAAGTTGTTGGTGAGAAGCAGTTGATGATATTCGTTGGAGAAGTGGATAACCTTAAGATGCAGAAGGTAAGGCATAGATGTACTAAAATAAGATTCATATTCAGAAATAATTCTGTCATGACTTCATCCAATCCTAACTCCAAAATTTTGTCCTGTTACAGATTAAAGAAGCAGCTGAAAAGGCCGAGCTGAAGGTCAAAATCTCGGCCCCCAAGGCAAAGAAACCAGCACCAAAGAAAGAGGCACCTCCACCGGCTGCTGAGCCTCCCCCTTCAACTACAGCTCCCCCGAGGAAAGTGGTGAAAGCTGGCGTCAAACCCGGAGCCTCAGCAGGGCCAGCCAAAGGAAAAAAACGTAAGGAGACGGCAAATCTCTGCCGGCTTTCTTGGATTGCACAAACCTAAAACAAATATATTGTACTTGAAGATTTCTTATTGATTAGCTTCTGAGGGTAATTATAAACAGATTTTGCTCAGCCAGCTGTATTAAGAGAAGTAAAGGAAGAGGAGAAACTATTATTTTTACTCTAGATATATTCTTCTCAATACCAGGTTTAAAAGGAGGAGGCGGAGGAGGTGGTGGTGGAGCAGGAGGTGGAGGAGTCCTAGAGGAATGTACAGAAGCAGAACTTTCAATAGAAGATGCTGTTGAGAAAGCAAGTGAAGTCTTGCCTGAGGATGTTGTCAGTGGAGTTACAGATGCCAATTGGAAGACCAGATTGGCTGCTGTTGAAACCTTTGGTAATGTAAGTATTTTCTGAAGAGGATATGGCTGATTTTTGTATTTGATTTAGGTTATTCTTCCTTTTCATTTTATTATTATTAATCATTATTTATTTATTTAATATAATACTGTGCATTTTTTATCCTTTTTTATGTTTAAAATTTGTTGACATAATGAGCCTTCCCTTCGGAAAAAACCTTCATCTAATAAGATATTTTTTGTGTACCAGACTATCCAGACACTTGACCGGAGTGAAATCCCATGCCAGGCATTAGTAAGAGTTCTGGCACAAAAGCCAGGCTTCAAGGACAACAATTTCCAGGTTCTCAAACTCAGACTAGAAGCTCTCAAAACCCTTGCTGAGAACTCAGACTTTACACGGTAATAACTTCTTGAACTATTTGATGTGTATAATATTTATACTGAATAGATTTATGGTAGAGGAATTTGATAAGGGAATTAAAGGGGTTGTTTGTATTTTGAATGGAGTTCTTTACATCAACTTTTTTTATAATGTGAAATGTTCTATTATTTAATAAATTTCTTTTATCTTGCTATATTAGACGCTCTGGAGAAGTGTGCATCCAAGACCTTGTCGAGAAACTTGGTGATCCAAAGAATGGTTCTTTGTGTGGAGAGGTTCTGATGACCATAGCAGAGGCTGCCAAGCTGCAGTGGGTTGGGCCTGAGGTCATGACCAGAGCCTTTGAACAGAAGAGTCCAAAGATTCAGGAAATGGCACTGAAGTGGTTATCAGATGCCATCACAGACTTCGGATTTGTGTAAGCTACCATGAACAAAGCCATTATATATTTAGAGATGTTTGATGGCATTGTGTTGGAGAGATGTTTATTTTCTGGTCTGCTATAGAATTTCTGTTAAGTTAGGTGTGAATCATTATGGTATCTTAAGTTTATTTAAATGTTTAAATTGTCGTTTTTACTTTTTCAACATTCCAGACTACAACCAAAAGCTCTTATTGGCGACATTAAGAAGGCCTTAGCACATACCAACCCTGGTGTGAGAACAGCAGGAATCTCCCTGTGTGGTACTATATACCTTTACATGGGAGCTACACTTAGGGTCTTCTTTGAGGATGAGAAGCCAGCACTTCTGCAGCAGATTGATTCAGAATTTGAGAAGGTAGGTCACAGGACATAATTCAGATTAGTGCCTGAGAAAGAATGAACGATGAAAGGAATTGAGCTAATGTATAAACGAATTGATGTGTGTGGATGAGGACTTCACAGAATTGTATGTATAAAGAAGAATAATAGATGAGAAAGGACTTAGTAAAGCTTTTAGGATTATTTATCCCTGATATTTTAAAAGGAGAAATATATATATATATATATATATATATATATATATATATATATATATGTATATGTATACGTATATATATATTATATATATATATATATATATATATATATATATATATATATATATATATATATATATATATATATATATATATATATGATTTGTTTTTGGTGCTTGTTTGCTCACATATATTTGTATAATCTTATTAATTTGACATTTATACTGCAGATGAATGGCACAAGTCCTCCGGCTCCTACGAGAGGCCTTAACCGGGGCAGCAGTACAGAAAATGATGATGATGCTGATGATGTTGATTCGGGTCCAGCTGTCATCAACGTTCAAGATCTTGTACCCCGAACTAATATCAGTGATCAGCTAACATCCTCCCTTTTTACAGATTTATCTGATAAAAATTGGAAGGTAAATATTAGTATTTTCTTGCTTTAGAGGTTAAAATGGTTTAAGTGTACATGTAATATTGAAAATTCTCCGTGTTTGGTGATATTCAATAATCTTTTCTTATTTCTGTAGGTCAGAAATGAAGCTCTACAGAAGGTTTCCAGCATTATCTCAGAGGCCAAATTCATTAAGGGTGACATTAGTGAACTCCCTTCTGCTCTGTGTGCTCGAATGATGGATACTAACAAAAATTTAGCTCTGGAAGCACTGAGATTAACTGCATCTCTCTCTGCTGCCCTTGGACCAAATTGCAAGCCTCATACAAGGAACATTGTGCCAGGAATGTTAGCTGCTCTCGGAGACAGCAAGGTCAGTTGAATTTACCTCTTGGAATGAGTTAGGTTTTTGTTTACATGTAGGCACTGCTTATTTAGGTTTAAGTTTCTACAACATTTATCTTATGCCTTTCACTGATTTCTTGCTCTCCCAAACAGCAAAATATTCGTCAGCAGGCCTTGAGCACTCTTAACTCATGGGTGGAGCAAACAGGCCTGAAAGAAACAGTTGATGGTGAAATATTTTCTGATGCCTTGAAGTCAGGCTCTCCCTTCCTCAAGTCCGAGCTGTTCTTGTGGATGGCAGAGAAACTAAAAGATGGTGAGTCCATTAACCCCTTTGTTCTGAGATGTTGGAAAGATACTTTTCAAGATAATGAATTAGATTTTGATTATTATGGTATTTTATTTGCTATTGTTACCATGATAGTATTCATTGTTATTTTTGTCCGTGCTTTTGTTATTGTTTTGAATTTTATGGTTATTATAGTTTTTCTTATTTTGAATTTTATGGTTATTATAGCTTTTCCTATTTTGAGTTTTATGGTTATTATTATTATTGTTGTTATTCTTCTTTTTTTATATTTGTATCATCATTATTATTACTATTATTATTATTGTTATTATTATTTTATTTATTTATTTTGGTTATTATACCTTCAAAGTCATATTCCCTTTATGAATGTAAATAGTACTTACTTGTGTCACATAGCTATTGACAATGATATGAAACTACCTTCCTGTTACAGCAACCCCAAAATCTGTCAACAAAGAAGAGTTACACGCATGTACACAGTACCTCTTCATGGCCCTGGAAGATCGTAATGCTGATGTCCGGAAAGGTGCTAATGAGGCTGTTCTGCCATTCATGATACATTTGGGATATGATGGAATGGTGAAACATACCAATAAAGTCAAGGTAAGATTATCTTCTGTTTTGTCTGAATTCCCTTTTGCATACTGGGTTATTTTCCAATGCTGTGTGCTTTTGAATATTAATTCATCAGAAATATTTATGTAGTTTCAAGGAGGTAGTATATGATTCATTAGGGATGGCTATATGAGATTTGTAACTTATATGTATAGATTATTTTATTTTGTTTTATTTTTTACTCCCCAATAATAATAGGTATGTAATAGGGAGTTTTTCTTTCTTTCTTTCCTTTTTTCTGTCTTTCTTTTTTCTTTTTCTTTTTCTTTTTTCTTTGTCTTTCTTTCTTTCTTTCTTTCTTTCTTTCTTTCGGTCTTTCTTTCGGTCTTATTTATTGTCACAAATGGTTCAAGAGAGATAAAAGGAATTATTGGACTTACTCCACTTTCCCAGCCTTCATCAAAGAACACTGTGATGCAAGCTTTAGAGAAGGCTAAACCCAACCTCCCAGCTAAGCCTCAGCCTAAGCCAAAGGCAGCTGCTGGTGGAGGAACTGGTCGAGGGGCTGCAGGAGCCGTTGCAGAAAGGCCTCAGGCAAGTGCTCCAGCTGCAGGCAGGGGAGCTGCTGCAGGAGTTAAAAAGGGTCTGAGGGCTCCATCAGCAACACGCACTGTGAGTATATTTAGTGTTTAATAGTTAATAGATTGGAATATAGAAGGTTGCTCATTATAGTAGCTTACAGCATTTTCCTTTCCACGCCCAATCATTATGTAATTGTAATTAATTACTTCACAGTATGAGCGGTATTGGGTATGTATTATACAGTTCTTCAGGTACAGCATGAAATTATTAAAGAGAAAAGAAGATCCCGTGTTCTTATTGTTGAACTGAATATGCTGGATAATGGATTTAAAGCTAATAAGGAATATGATAATTGCATGACTACCATATACATGTACAGAAAATGTGATGGTACAAAATCAGGAGTAGATATGAAATTGAATATGATTAGTAGATAAATGAATAAAAAATCTAACATGCCATACTATAATATGTATATTCTCATTTCCAAAAATTAATAAGCCATGCCACAAGTGCTCAAATCTTATTTTTTTGAAGTTTCATTGTGCTTGAGAATTTTTTAAAACCAGCATGAAGTGCATCATGTCTGTCTTTTGTTTAATTGTTCCTTATCCTGCACCAAAACACCAGTTGATGAAAACTGATGCACCTGTGTAAGGAAAGAATACTGCATTCAGTTGTTTGTTTTGTCAGTGGAAACTCTTATACAAAATGAAACACTTGTAGTTAGTAGTTTTATACAAAAGAAAATATTGAAGAATGACCTTGAAAAAGTTGTATGCTTTGAGTAATTTAGGGTTCTCAGATAGCATGAAAAGCTATAGGAGGACTTTTTGCAGTCGTCATTATACACATAATTTCCCATTTTTTGGTATTAGTATCCCCCTCTAATTTCAAACTTTTTAAATTTGTACTTAAGACTTCTTAGATATTTTGTTTGATTTTTTTACCTAAAGTCCTTTATTGAATATTTATTATAATTTTGTTTTCACTCATGCAATCAATGGTGAAAGTTGAACTTGTCTTCAGTTGGCTTTCAAGTCTGAGGAAGGAAACCTATATGAATATTTAGTAATTACTGGGCACTGGCAATTGCATGTTGACAAAGAATTATGATTGACATACATATTAGTCTGACTAGGTTTCCTTGCGTACATCAGGAACAACAGTAAACTTACTTATTTATAGTTGGAGCTTCCTTTCAAATTGTAGTTATAATTTTGTATTTAAAATGAAAACCTTCATTTTAATGCATATGGCTAATTAAGAACATGATAAAATCATATGAAATGTGGTTTGCACTCTCTCTGGTCTTGTTACCATTGTTACTATGCAAAGGAAATACATTTTTGATAATGATTAAAGAAATTGTGCAAACTTATAAGGAATAGTAGATGAAAGTGGTAATGAAATGTTAAAAAGTAGCACACAAGGTTGTAAATGTTGCATGTTATAAAGTCACTTAAAATTTCACACATTTTTAGGGTTCTGGATCAAGCCGCAAAGACCAGGAAGAGGTCGACACATCACCACTCCTCCAGGTGAATAACCTAAAGCAGCAACGTGCTTCAGATGAGCAGAGGCTTAGGGTCCTGCGCTGGGACTTCACAGCCCCTCGGCAGGAGTTCATCACCCAGTTGAAGGATCAGATGACTGCAGCCGGACTTAACAGACAGCTGATGTCAAACATGTTCCATCAGGATTTCAAATTTCATATCAAGGCTATTGATGCTTTGAATGAGGTATATATGTTTTTATTTTTTGTTGTATATGTATTTGTAAATCAGTATTCTAGTTTGGGATGACATTGTTTTAAAAAGTGCTTTTGCGATTGTTACAAGTGGTTTGATTAGTTATCTAATGACAGTGGATTTTCCCTATACCTTACCAATACATATTCTGCTAGCTGCTTCAGTGAAATAGCATAAGCATAGTAAATATAAATTTACTGTACTCTGTATGGTTTTAGCTGCGGCATGTCAATTTTGTAGGAGATGAGTTTAAAAGCAGACTTCAAGCCTGTTTTCAGGGAGTAATAACAACTCAATGTTTGTAGTCCAGTGCCAAACAGGAGAATAAATGTATAGTGCACACAACTTGGAGTGGGCATGGCATGTACATACATGCCATGCCCACTGTGAGTTTACTTTATTAATTACACATAGATGGCTACATTGTATTAAGTCACCAATGAGCCAATTACAGGTGCTGCCTGTCTTGCCCATTTACCCTTTTCCTTAATGTAATAAAATATTTTTCATTATCTTATTTTGCTGTTACTAATGTTTATAACATTATAGGAATTATAATGTCTATAATAAAAAAAAATATAATTGATATTCATAGCATTAGCAAAAATAATGTTTTTCCCACAAATTCAAGGAAAGGTGAAATTAGTTACTGTCACAAGGTCTATTATTTGAATCCTTTGTGGCTAAGCACTAGCAGAGCCACCTATTTGCAGACACAGTTCACAAGAAATAAAAATGAGCACAGCATTTTCCCTGTCGGCTTGGTTGGTGCATATTTTGTATTTGCACTTAATAGAAGTGATTGTCTAATTTTGAATATTAACATACAGGTTAATATTCTCAGGTACCAAGTCAGTCAGTAGGCACTAGTGGCCTCCCCTGATTTTCCAATTCCTCCTTTCTTTTTCCTTTTCTGATACAGTTAATATCAACACTGATAGTATTATTATTAACATTATGATTTTTACATTATTAACCCAATGGTGTCGGGTATAGAAAATTAAAAAAAACTCTACGCTCTGGTGAACGGCGGCAGCGCGCCGACTTTGAGCGAGTGAGTTCAGTACATCAAGCCAAATCACTGTCTCGGAGCGCTTTGGCGCGTTGCCGCAACGGGCAGCCGCATGCCACATTTCGAGCGGTTTGTTATCACGCTTATAGGCGTGACCCGTCGGGAAGGGGTTAAAAACCTATAATACAATGGACATGCTATGCATTTTATGCTATCTGCGACCAATGAGTTAACTTACTCACAATCTGATGTGCACGGTGTCAGAGAAAAAAATAGAACTCGGAAAACAGATTTGCTCCACAGTTATGACCAGACAAGGGAACAGCTGTTTAGTGCTCATAATTTAGATTTGACCTTTCATGATGTGATGGGATGTTGTCCTAATGTGAGGGGTATCTAGTGTAGTGTAATTGTATGTCACCCTGGAGTGAGTTAAATTGTATAGTACACTAGTATGGTTATTGTTATAATGTAAAGATCATTATAAATTCAGTAAGAAGAAATTTGAATTTATGAAATATATGTAAACAATGAACCTTCTCTGTAGGTAATTCTTTTATATTAGGTGGGGTGGCATGATGCCCAGTGTTTTGATAAGGTAGGGGGGGCTGGTTGGCTTTTTACAGCAACAAAAAATAAATATATATGTGTATTTTAAGCTTTCTGTGCTTATCTCTACTTCAGTTTTTAAACAGATGGGAATAACCTTTAAAGAAATGATAATTAAGCTTCAATGAATATGTTTAATCCAGTGTGGAAGTTTAGCTTAAAAACTTTTGAGTTCTGATTAATTGATTTTATTCTTCAACCAGGACCTCAACTCAAACCTCCCAGCTTGTATCGCCAATCTGGATTTGGTATTGAAGTGGTTAACTATCCGGTTCTTCGACACTAACCCATCGGTGATCATGAAGGCGATGGATTACCTGCAGCAGGTGTTCCAGTGCGTGTCTGAAGAAGGCTATCACCTCCTTGACCTTGAAGCTTATTCTTTCCTGCCTTTCTTAGTTACCAAGGTTTGTAAGTTCTATTATTTTATGCCAGGACATGAAAAAAAATAACATCATAGGGAGGGAAAGAAAAATACTTTTTTTATTTCTTCCTTTCTCTTTATCCTTGTAGATAGTAATGCCGTTTTTGTTACAGTTTGGTGACCCTAAGGATGCTATTAGAGGACCTGCCAGAAATATTGCTAAATTGATTTGCAACATATACCCAGCTAGCAAAGTGTCTCCATACATGATGGATGGTCTTAAAGCAAAGAATGCAAGGCAGAGAGCAGGTGAGCAAAGTGAAAGACTAATAATTCTTTTCTGTATTGCTTTTTCTGCTACACATTTATTATTTCTCACAAAAACCTTAGTGTTTTGTGGATATAAAATTAGCTGTCTAAAAGATGTCTTATTTTGGCTTTTAACTTACAGAATGCTTAGAGGCCATGGGCAACTTGATAGAAGTGTATGGAATGTCAGTATGTCAACCATCTCCTGGTGTAGCACTGAAAGAAATAGCCAAACAAATTGCTGATCGAGATAACTCCGTCAGAAATGCTGCTCTCAATGCCCTGGTGCAGGTGTATTTCCGTGAAGGTGAAAAGGTTTTCAAACTTGTTGGAAATGTAAGTTAAAGTCTTTGTAAGGGCTGATATATGTCTGTGTAGTATTTACATGTTCTATAGTATGCTCTGATAGCCTGCATAATCTTACTAGATATTTTGTGTGTGTGTGTGTGTGTGTGTGTATTTATGTGTGTGTGTGTGTGTGTGTGTATTAATGTGTGTGTGTGTTGTGTGTGTGTGTATTTATGTGTGTGTGTGTATTTATGTGTGTGCGTGTGTATTTATGTGTGTGCGTGTGTATTTATGTGTGTGCGTGTGTATTTATGTGTGTGCGTGTGTATTTATGTGTGTGCGTGTGTATTTGTGTGTGTGTGTGTGTGTGTATATTTATACATGTATATGTGTTTGTTTATATATGTGTGTGTGTATAAATATGTATGTATGTGCATATGTATGTATATGTTTATGTATATGTATATACATGTATATGTGTGTTTGTTTATATATGTGTGTATGTATGTGTATAAATATGTATGTATGTGCATATGTATGTATGTATGTATTTATCTTTGTATATAAATGTGTGTATGTATATATGTGTGTGTGTGTGTGTGTATACATGTATATGTATTTGTTTATATATGTATTCATGAGTATAAATATGTATGTATGTGCATATATATGTATGCATGTATGTATTTATCTTTGTATATAAATGTGTGTGTGTGTGTGTATTTATATATATGATATATACACACACATATGTATACGTGTGTGTGTATTTATTAGTATTTATTTGTTTATTATTTTTATTTTTGATTAATTGTTCTTTCTTTCTTTTCCCAGGTGTTTCTCTTTTTTTAATATCATTATTATCATTATTAGACTTTTTCTTGATAATCTATTAATAAATGAATAAGGAATTGTTACTTTGACATGCATATTATATTTATATGTTTATATGTACATATATCTTCCCTCTAGCTGTCAGACAAAGATATGAGCTTACTTGAAGAGCGCATCAAACGTGCTGCCAAGAACAGACCAGTTATTAAGAAGCCACCTGTCGAACCAGAAGTGCCCACTGTCAGAAGTGGTGGAGCGAGTGGCCGAGCTAATCGGGTCATCCCAACACCAGCTCAGCCAGCACCAGTGATTACGAGAGAGAGAGAAGGTGCTGATGGAGCAACAGGAGGAGAACAGAGCAGTCTTCTGAAGAGGTTTGTTTGTTTGCTTTTTTTTTATATTTATATTTATATTTATATTTATATTTATATTTATAATACTGGCCACTGCTTTCATCCTTTGATCAAATGTTATGGCTGGATATGAATGATTGAGATTTTCATATTCAATCCATAAAGTTGGTGATATAGTGGTAGTGTCCTTGTTAAGGAGGGACAAAAGTTCTTTATATTTCTATCAACCATTGATATTCTCAAATTTATTGGAACCAATATTAGTGTCCGATGCTTTTCTTTTCTTTCTTTCTTTTATTTATTTGATTGCTTTAAAGATGGTTAGCATTCATTAATGTTATTTGAACAATAATACTGAAGAATGCAGAGGGATCCCAGCTGGAGTCTAGAGTCAGTAGATAGAAGCCAGGAAGATCTAAATTGGTCACCCCTTGTGCACCACAAGCCACCTCGCTATGCATCAGCTGCAGCAATGAGTAGCATAAGCAGCCTCAGTAGCATGAGCAACATAAGTATGGGCAGCATAAACAACCCTGGTTCCAATATGATGGTCAACAAGCGTCCAAACAAGTCTACGAGTAGCCGGCTGAATGGAGATTGGCCACTGCCTCCCTTGCGAACAAGACCAGTTAGCACGGTGACCCTGGAACATGCAAGACGCATTTCCCGTTCACTCTCCTTTGTTCTGGGTGAACCTGATGAAGACAATCAGATGGAAGAGAAATCCTCTACACGCAAGGGAGCCTCTCATACACTGCCTCCTCTTTCTCCTGACATGCCTCCTCTTCTCACCAGAACTGTCACTTCACCTCACTTCTCTGGGCAAGCACAGAGTGGATTTCTGATTTGGGCTTCTGATCTCCCTCACTCCCTTTTTAAGGCT
This sequence comes from Penaeus chinensis, assembly GCF_019202785.1. Taxonomy (NCBI): domain Eukaryota; kingdom Metazoa; phylum Arthropoda; class Malacostraca; order Decapoda; family Penaeidae; genus Penaeus; species Penaeus chinensis. The sequence goes on along the minus strand of NC_061842.1, from coordinate 24,342,284 downwards.
AACACTTTTGTTTTCATTAATTGTGTGGTTGACCATTATATCCTTTTTATTGGATTGCTATAATGAATGCAGTGTTATAAAACAGTATTTTACTTTTTTTGTGAACAGCAGTAAAGCCCTAAAAATACACTGGGTTACTTAGTGGTTTGAGATGCCGAGTGTGATGATTTAATTTTATTTTTTACATAGACTGATTAGTAATTATAAATAGGGACAAATTTTTTTATGAAAAGTTTACATGTGAGACAGTGATAACATATTACAGAACTCC
>NC_061842.1:24327013-24332013 GCF_019202785.1 Penaeus chinensis | reverse complement strand
TTACCATTATTTTTTTCTTATTTTCCTTCAGGGCTTGATTCAGTTGTATGAATTCAAGCAGAAGCACCCTGAGGCAGACATTGAACCCTTCTTGAGAAAGTCATCACAATTCTTCCAGAACTACATAGAAAGAGGATTGAAGAGAGTGGAGATGGAGCGGCAAGCAGAAGGAAAAGTGGCTGCCAGTCAGGCTACAGAAAATGGGTCAAATTCAGGTAGCATATTGATGGTTGTTTGATTATGATTCTGGCAAAATGTGATACTTCATTTACACCTTTCATAATATTGGGAATTATACCTCCCTCTCTTACTCTTGTTTTATTTATTTATTTATTTATTTTTTTTTTTTTATGTATGTTTATGGTTTTGTCCTACTCTATAGAATCTAAACTTTGTGAAGAATTTCATATGATTTGATTGGTGCTACTTAATGAACAAAATGATGTGAAAGAATAGGTCTCTGTGCTTACAATATTGTCCCCCTAAAACCCAGAACAAATATCAACATTACAGTCTGTGTTTAAAATCTTGAAATAAATTTGCTTTATACAGGATTTATATATAAATTTGTAATACTAAAGAGTATATGCCTTATGAAGAAAATTTTGTATTTGGAATTATCACATTTTTAGACCTTTAAAAATCACTGTAGCATTAGTAAATTTGTTTCCCTTGTTTTAGAGTTTTCATGTGCATGGTTAATACCCCCCTACCCTACCACAAATGGGATTAGTACTGTTGCAATAACTTAGAAGCTCTTCCTTTTTTATTAGTGCTCCTTTTTATCCCACTCATGAATTTTTGCCATGATAATTTTGATAATACCTATTTTCCCTTAGCAGGACCCTTGGCTTCCATCCAAGTCCCCGATACCGCTAACTTCAACATGAATGAGCTTGTAGCTCAATTCAAGTCTATTGCTGCCCGTGCTGGCTTTGACAACACCTACATTGATACTGCTGTCAAGGATATATGCAGTGCTGAAAATAAGGGCTCAGGTGAACGACTTGACATCTCGGAATATATCAAGACATTGTCATCTGACTATGGAATAGAACAGAACAAGGAACAGTTCAGTTCACATGATCAGTGAGCAGATGGTGGCTTTTAGTTCTAGCACAAAAAAGAAAGAAAAGAGAAAGAAAAAGGAACTGTTGGAAAATGACGACTTTTGATTACCTTCCACCTTTTTAAAATTTGATACCATCTCTCTGTTTTTGTTTTTTGTTTCCTAATTTATTTATTATTATTATTATCATCATTATTCCTCATATCTACAGCTTACACTTTAATTCTTGTTATGAAGTGGTTTAGAAAGATTTGCTGAACCCTGATGAGTGACTGTGACGCTGTTAGGTTAAGGCCCAGTAAATCTATTGACAGGATAAGGATTTTTACATGAACAATTGCGAGAGATGGAGTATAATGCCTTCTTTTTTTTACTGTGTATTTACTTTTAAAATGAGGAATGTATCACTCTTTAATTCATGGTGCATATATTACAAAAGTTATCTACAGACACTCATATGCATGTAGTTTAATTCCTTGGGACTGCATGTTTTCATTCCATCTCGTACTTGTTCATGCTATGTTCAAGGTATTTATGGCTAGCTGTTCTAAGACATGGAAATTAGTAAACAATTTTTTCTTGTGTAACAATAAGTTTTGAGGTAAAAGAGGATCCACAGAGATAGTTAATTCTCCCAAAGAATCTTTATACATACACATATACAGTATATCTGTGGCTGCTTTAGTTGGTAATCTGATCTAGGAACCCAGTGATTAATTATATTCTTATTGTTAGATTGGTTAAAAACTATATATATGATTATATCTTCCATATTAATCTGTCTTATTCACAAAACACTTGCACAGCCTTTATGTGACTCTAGAAAATCAATTATTGAATTACCACAGCTGCGCATGTAAGTGGTATATTCAGACAAGAACTCTTCCATGTATATAAATATATACATATATGTCAGATACTCAACTCCTCAATATTAGAAAGATCTGTGATCTCATGAACTGAGTCAGAACATTGAATCTTACACTATTGCAGATTTGCAGTATTTACGCACTTCAGTCCCTTTCTTTTCCATCTGATATTTTGATGGTGTAATACTTGTTTTCTTCAGTACATCTCTGTCAGCTATGCTTTACTCTTAATTATTTTATGAAAATTTTCAGATCATTCCATTATTACTGAAATGTTTTATTGTGTTGTATTTGAAAAAGAAAAAAAAGGAGCTTTGGAAGTGAAACACGAGGTCCTTGCATTAGTAATCATCAAGTAGCTGCATTTTTGCAGGAAACCATTACTGTTTACTTTTTATTCTGAATTTTTAGTTTTATTTTCTCATACAACATTTACCTTGACCTCAACGGAAGCTTTCGTATCACATGTAGTTTTCTTTTACATAACTTTGTTTCCTTATTTTAATAAAACATAGAGAAAATTTTGTAAATATTCAATTTTTAGTTACTTATTAACTTATCAGTCTATGCTAGGATTTATTGTGGATAGCTAATAGTCAATAAAGGTTAGATAAAAACTTAATGAAGTTTGGTTAATATCCTGATCAAAATGTTTACAGTTAACCATATATATAAACTTTATTGAATTGATTTAAGGTTATTTGCACAAATGTTAAATGTCTCTTTCATTAAGAAGTTAAAATTTGATGGTCCTTGAGTACAAAACACAAGAATATGTAGAATAAATAAAAACAAACATTGGAAGTTGTGTCCTTCCAAATTATGGCATTATTATGCCAATCTGTTAGGTGGCAATGGGAAAGTGTGTTTAAACATGTCTAAGACAAAGATTCAAGAAATGTGTAGTTGGTGACATCATTGTGCACTCTGCCACAGCATCTAGGATATATTGGTAACAAAGTCCAACAACATTAGCCATCATCCACATTTTAGGACAGGATCCCACCTGCATACATAAAAAGTATTCAAAAGGTTTGTGATCAAGGTACATAGTAACTGGTTATCTATTTCTTAAGGGACTGACACATACAAAACTTTAGTTTTTGGGTGCATCATATTTTCCATTATTTTTTTGACATGAGTGAGTAGTTATTATCAACAATCATGAGCAAAATTAATAAATGACATTCAATATCATTCAAGGATGACTCCAGACTCCATGAGTTGTGTGATTTCTTTAAAATTATTCAATAAATTATTACTAAATAAAATAAGTTGCATTTCATATAAATAATTACATAAAACAAATGCGTATATGCTTTGGAATCACAAACTTGGGAACTTGTTAAACATTTCATAACAAAAATTCAAGCAGTTATATAATTTCATAATCATACATTAGTTTCAATTTCATCACACTGAGTATTGATACAAATAAATGGTCAAGACACTTGCATCATTACTGCTTAGTGAGGATTCCAATTATGTAAATCTTCCTCATATTAAACCTATCCTAGATTTGCCAGTTAGTCAGGCTGTATAAAATAATGAATGTAATACAAATGATATTTAGAACATTTATCTTCAGAATCTAACAAAGGACATAAATTCAGAGGCAAATCCCTGCCTCTGCTGTTATACATCTAGTTCAAAAACACTAAAAGGCATAAGGTAAAATACACTAAAATACCATGAATAATAATAACTGAATAAAATTAGTATGTACATCATTTAAAAAGAGCTGCAAAATACCTGAATTCAAATAAATCAATATAGAGAGAAAAAATACTAGTGAGGCAAGAATTGTATATTACCCTGGTCACATGGGTCAAAATCAGAAATTCACATAAAGCTAATCAAATGATTTGAAAGAAGCTATAACCACCCATCCCATATATGTGACTTGCTAGCTGATATTTAACAGGATATGGTGGTAAAATAAATAATAGCATTACAGAAATTATGATACAAGATGTTGAATGTTATTACAAAAGATGTAAAGTTAATCAGAACTAAATCTAAAACAAAAAAAATAGTGATAAAAATACTGGAATGGTCTGTTGAATACTGATCCAAAAAAAAAAAAATGCTGGTTTTGGCACAATACCTATTTGGATGCATGGACTAGATTCATAATTGGCAAAATAGGTATTGTGCCAAAACCTGCATTTTCTTTCTCACTCACTCACTCACTCACTCACTCTCACTCACTCACTCACTCACTCACTCACTCACTCACTCACTCACTCACTCACTCACTCACTCACTCCTCTCTCACTCACTCACTCTCTCTCTCTCTCTCTCTCTCTCTCTCTCTCTCTCTCTCTCTCTCTCTCTCTCTCTCTCTCTCTCTCTCTCTCTCACTCTCTCACTCACTCACTCACTCTCTCTCTCTCTCTCTCTCTCTCTCTCACTCTCTCTCTCTCACTCTCTCTCTCTCTCTCACTCTCTCTCTCTCACTCTCTCACTCACTCCCACTCCCTCACTCCCAATCCCTCACTCCCAATCCCTCACTCCCAATCCCTCACTCCCAATCCCTCACTCCCAATCCCTCACTCCCAATCCCTCTCCCTCTCCCTTTCCCTCTCTATATATTACAATTAAAGCTGTGCAAGCACTCTAGCAAAATTTGGAAAATTAACATTGGAAAATATAAACTAACATCAGAACAATGAAAAGGTAATCAGTAAAAAGCTCTTACTTTCTCACTCTCTTCATATTGCACTATCATAACTGCCATTGCACTATCATTGCAGCATGAGAGAATGAAAAACACCCAAGTAAGAGTGGATAAGAAGAAGGAGCAGAAGGAGAAGGAGGAGAAGGAGGAGAAGGAGAAAAAAGAAAAGAAGGAGAAGGCCAAGAAGGGGAAGAGGTAAAGCGGCCAGCCTCTCTGAGCTGTAAACTTTACACACACACACACACACGCACACACACACAAAAAAAAAAAATAAAATAAAATAAAGAAACAAAAAAATATATTCAGTCTTGGTCAAAGCCCAATATATATTCAGATAACAAAGACCATGACAATGACTGCCGATGCAACTGGTTACCAATGG
>NC_061842.1:24304513-24309513 GCF_019202785.1 Penaeus chinensis | reverse complement strand
ATGGGTACCAGAGGTCTATGGTCTGTCATCAAAGTGAAGTGGGGCAAACCAAGCAGGTAATATTTGCACTTCATCATAGCCCATACGACAGCCACTATCTCGTCTCCACGTCTGCAAGAAATCGGGAACCACATTGCACTAATCGCCATTCTCCAGGCTTATGTTCTTGCAACAGTGCATAGCCTACATCATACAGGCGGGAAGCATCTGTCTGAAGTATGGTCTTGAGTGCTGGGTCAAAATGGGCGAGAACAGGTGGTTGTGATAGAGCTTTCTTCACACAGCTGAATGATGCATCATGATCAGGAGTCCATATGAAGGCACGCTTGGGACTCATGAGGGGCTGTAAAACATCAGCAGACTCGGCAATTGCAGGGGTGAACTCAGCCAGTTGGTTCACCAAGCCCATAAATGATCTGAGGTCAGTCAGGTTAGCTGGTTTTGGGAATTCAGCTATGGCACGGACTTTCTCTTCCTCAGCTGCAATTCCATTCCCTGACAGGGTATATCCACAGAATGACACTTCTGGGGCTGCAAGCACAAACTTGTCTGCATTCACGGTAATGCCATGTGCACGGCATCTCATGAGAACTTCCTGTACTCGCTTTAGGTGGGATGCATAGTCCTCATTCCATAGAAGGACGTCATCTACCACCTTTACACACTGCTGCACTCCGTCAAGTGCTATGTCACCTCGACGGCAGTACTCATCACCTGTGGCCACGAAGCCCATGGATCCACGACAAAAGCGGAAGCGGCCATAAGGGGTGATGAATGTTGTTAAATGTTGATCCCGCTCCTCTAAAGGTATCTGCCAATAGCCATATAAGGCATCCAAGGTGGAAAAGTAACGTCTTGGGCGAGGGGTGGGGGAGGCTGGACTGAAGTCTTCAGTGCTGGAGTACCTGACGAAGGCGCCGAAGTCGGAAGGTCCGTGGCGACTGCAGGCTGTGGTCCTACAGTCTGCGGGGGAGTAGGAGACGTGGTGAGGGTAGCAAACAGCTGTAAGAATCGTTGTTCCTCAGCCTTCCTTTTTTGCTCGTCATCCTCTCTTCTACGTCTGTCTTCCTCCTGTCTTCGCCTGTCTTCCTCTTGTCGTCGGCGATCTTCCTCTCGTAGTCGTTCCTCGTCCTCTTGTCGACGTTGTTTTTCCACCTGTTTCCTCTCATCCGCCTCTTGCCGCCATATTTCCATCATTTGCGATAGTATATCCATGGATATATTAGCTGGCTGTGCTGCTGGTGGCGACGTCGATGAAGGAGACGGCGTGACTTCCTCTTGTGTAGCCGTTGCTTTCGTCTTCTTAGGCATTTTGGCTTATATTAATGATATTCTATGTGTTTAGCTGTTTACTCGGGGCGCCTTGCAGACGGACACCGCGGCGTCAGAGCTGTCGGGCACGGCCGGCCAATCCTGGGGCTCGACGTCTCGAAGGGGCGGAGCTTCGTCACTGGCTGTGGTGCGGCGAGTATGCCAGTGAAGCTGCAGACAGGATGCGTGGCGGTAGAGAACATGCTCTGGCCAAAAAGACCAAAAATGCGGGGGAATCAAATGACAGCTGTATTCCCTGCTCACAATACACCATAAGAGATCACTGCACTTCACTAACAAAACACAAGTCACTCAGACACTTCACAAATTGAGGGTAGTCACTGAACACGAGCCTGCTGCATCGCTGGGTCACACTGCCGGTTCCTCTCTTCACTGTTCTTTCACAGAAAATCACTGTGCCATGTGGGTGTGGGATATCCACAAAATGTCTATCAGATGTGGATAGATAAACTCGCGTAAATCCTTTGTTGATATATTGACAGGGGAGATTATATACACAAGGGTCTGAACTGACGAACATCCGTCTCGTACCATGATGACAGTGCGACTGGCTTCTGTCTAAAACAATAACAGTGTTGCTATATCATTGTTCATTACACAGTTCGTTTACTGATATGATACACATATATACTCATACTAGTCACTCGTCACAACTGACAAAATCGCGGGCAAATGAGATACGTCATAGATCTTTATGCCTGCAACTACGACAGCAACAAACCAGTGTCTTTTGTTCTGCGTGGATGAGTGAGTGAGTGTGTGTGTGTGCGTGTGTGAGCGACAGGGAGTGTCAATGAAAATGTAAGCGAGAGTGACCTCAGACAGAACGGAAATGTATGCCAAACACGGAGATTAACGTTCATTTAACCAACAATGCGATAAACTAGCAATGGAACTAATACAAAATTATTTCAACTACCACATTAAATTCAATATTTAATAATATGCGACAGAATGACGCACTAATGAGCGGTGACGTGAAAAAGATTCGCAAGCGAATCTTCTCGGGGTCAGCAAATCACCCGAGGTAGCCATGTTTAGCTGCGCGTGTCAGCCTACCCAAAAATACCATACTATATGAAGCGTGCGAGCTCATATGCTGAGAGTTCAATGAATGCAGAAGCGATTCTGCCGAAACGTGGAAACTAGTAAATATATTAGTGCCTAAGAAGAAACAAAATACAGACACCTCCCAAAATTCCATAAATAATACAGAATACTTTAATAACTTCTTTGCAGAAGTAGGTAGACGCACTTTTGAACAGACAATAACACAACATAAACGAAACGAACACTACAACAAACTTCTTCAGACCGCAACCAGTAGAGGTAGAAACTATTATCCTAACAATAAAACACTTAAAAAAGACAAATTCAGTGGGAGCAGATGGAATTGCACATTGTTTCATAAACGATAGTTTACCAGCAATTGCATACTATCTGACAGTAATTATTGACACATCTATAGTCACCGGTGTTTATCCATCACTTTGGAAACATGGCATCATAACTCCGATTTTCAAATCCGGTGACAGAGACGAAATCAATAATTATCGACCCATCACTATACTACCAGTAATATCTAAAGTTCTCGAGAAAATAGTTGCAAGCCAATTAACAACATTTTTAGAAGCAAATAACCTTATATCTAACACGCAACACGGTTTTAGGAATAAATTATCAACCGAAACGGCATTACTAAAAGTCACAAATGAAATATATAATAATATAGACAATAACCAGATCAATTTGCTAACTCTATGTGATTTATCGAAGGCCTTTGACAGTGTCAGCCATGAATTACTTGTAAACAAACTAACAAATCACGAAATTGATAATTTCTGGTTCAAAAGTTACCTGTCCGCGAGAACTCAATCAGTTAAAATCCATGAAAAAGTATCATCAATGCAATTAGTTTCGTTCGGTGTTCCACAAGGCTCAATCCTTGGCCCAATCTTATTTACTATATTCATAAATGATTTGTCATCAATTGCAAAAAAACTGTCTTCTTGTTCAGTACGCCGACGACTCTCAATTTCTTCACGCTGCCTCTGTAGACAATCTAAATTAATTGATAGAAAAGACTAAACAGACCCTAACAGAAGCAAAAAATTACTTCGATATGAATGGCCTGAAACTAAATCCACAAAAAACACAATGTATTTTCATTGGCAGCCGTCAGAACATAGCAAAAATACCCACAGATACATGACATTCGAGACACACATTGATCACATCTACAGAAAAGTAATGGGCACACTGATATACTTGAATCATATAAAAAATAAAATACCCACAGAAACAAGAATTGCTGTTATACAAACACTAGCACTTAGTATCCTTAACTACTGTCTTAACATCTGGGGCTCCACAAACAAAACACAAATACAAAGGACACAGAAACTACAGAACTTCGCGGCAAGAGTAGCACTGGGATATTTAAATAAATATGACCACATCACACCACATAATGACCACATCACACCACATATAAACAAACTAAAATGGCTAAAAGTACAACAGAAACACAAATATGACACGTGTATTCTGATCCATAAAATAATACAAGGAAATTACCCAAATTGGCTATTACCTATACAAACAACAGGTAACATAACAGGTGTCCTTACAAGTCAAAATAACTCCTTATATATCAAAAGATCGAATACAGAAACCGGGGCAAGAAATATGCAAATCCGAGGACTGGTGATCTGGAACCAACTACCAGAAAATATTAGAAATATCTCCAACCAAAAAACATTTAAAACGTGAAAGAACATCTACTGAAATATCAATGACATCAGGCGTTTGAACATCTAGCCAAGTACGAAATTTCAGTTATCTGGGATATTAATGTTCTATCTAATCTTGTTAAACAAGCACTGTACAATATCTATGTATATAACATCCTATTACATAATGTAAACAACATATATATAAATGTAATACCCATTGTAATTAATGGAATAAAGTGTTTGAATTTGAATTTGAATTTGAATTTGAATACTGTCAGACAATGTCACATTCAGTCTGTTATTCTTAATTAACTTTTTTTTTAACCATTTGTCTTACAGTGATTTAAAAAAATAATTATTATCAATAGCGCCATTAGTACTTGAAATCAGATAAGCTATCTAGGGATTGTAAAGAATTTTCTGCAGTGATCTGGTACCTGGTGTCAGGTGCTCGGACAAAGATGCAAATTCTTTTTTCTAGCAGCACCCAAAAATCCCGAATGAAATATACAAAGAATCAAATTCCGTATTAAATCAAACTAATGAAATTGATATTAATAAACTAGTACTTAGTACTTACAGCTTTCATCATCGTGCCCCAGTCTGCGGGCGAAACCCCTTCAGGCCTCTGCTGCACCATGTCTTGCGGCTCTCACTGCCCAAGGGCTACTGGCGCCAGAGCATTGCAGGTGGCTCGACCGGGGCAAAGACGCAAAGCAAGCAACTTTGCCAAACACGAAATGTGACGCAATAGTAATTATTATTAAAAAAAATCGTTTTCATCTTTATAAATATAGACAGATAGATGGCTAGCTAGCTAGCTAGATATATGTATCTATATATATATATATATATATATATATATACACACACTTATATATATTTACATGTATATACATACATATACACAGGCATGCATACATACATAAATGC
>NC_061842.1:24284513-24297013 GCF_019202785.1 Penaeus chinensis | reverse complement strand
TAAAATCTTCATGATAAGCCTGGTGTATGTTGGGGAGAGAAAAGGTTCACTCCACAAGGCCCACTTGAGGGGTAAGGGCTAGACAACAAAACAGGAATATCATACACATAGCTTCCCTAGGCTGTTCATGACTGGCATAAAGTCAGCCTTTCATCCTTTCAATACATCTCTCACATCTTATGATGAAGTACTGCTAGATTCAGTGCATAAAGTTTTGGAGCCATTTCTACTTTTTGTTATGAAAATTTATAAATGAGTCAATTTAAAGTCTAGAAGGGCCAACAATAATTCCCAAAATCTGGATAGGAGAAAATTCTAAAAAAAAACATATTTTTTACAAAATATCCTTCTCCACCATCATCACAATACATGTAAACATTTCTTATTGTATAAACCTATGTTCTTTAGTCTTGAAATAAATACAAACTTTATCTTTTTTCCATCACAAGATCTGTGGCAGTAGTTCTCAACTTGTTAAAGGCCATAGACTACCAGAATAATAAAAATGGACCATCTCCTCTTTGAGTAATGATTAAAATGAAATAAAAAATAATAATGAATTAATTAATTAATAAAAAAAAAAATACTAACTAAACAAATTAAACACAAGAAAAGAAAGAAAGAAAGATGCCTTTGCATGCACCTGAGGACAGGTATAGCTGTGTGAATATTAAAATTACTTTAAGAAACTTGTAGTACTTTTAAAACCTAAACTTCACATTGCCAATATATTTCTTAAACAGGCAAATGCAGTAAACTGAATGGTTAATCAATCATTTTGATAATATTTTTGTATTGTACTTGCAACAGTTTTCAGTTTATAATCAAATATTGTGAACATCAAAACAGTAATCATGGACCACCAGTTGAGAACCCATAAAAATAGAAGAAAAAGAACAAGAAGAACAGGAAGAACACGAAGAAGAAAATATTGTGATAAAGAAGTTCTGCCAATAGTTCTTTTCACATAAGTCATTCCATGAATGGTTCAAAATTTCTAAAGGCAATGATGTACTTTATCCTACACTGAGGATTAAGCTATTATAAAACACTCTCTCTAGGAATTATCTAGTCCCAACTAACATCCCATTTAAGCAGCTATTATACTGAATATAGGTTGGCTCAGGTCACTACCACTTTTTATAGCAACTAAATAGTTAGTATCAGTCTTAGTTTCATCATCTACATTAAAATTTGTCACCCCTTTATTTTTCAGGACATCAGTAAAGTAACTGTTTTCATAATCAGGCACAATGGTAATTCTAATATGAAAAGGCACTTTTTCACTTTTATATATCACAGTTTCCTATGCATAATGAGCAGGGGATGTTGAAAATAAAAGAATACAATTTGTTATAAAAATGTAAATATATCACATTCTTCTTGTAAATTTGGTATTTTGAAGTTTCCTAATTCAATAAGCCTAGGTGACTAGTAGTATAAAGTTCTATGTCACTAGAAAAAAAGGAATGAAAGACTAGAATAATAACTTATTATCAACTAATATAGCAGCTGCTAAAATTAATAATAATGGCTATCACCATATCTTGATTAGTACCATAAAATATATATCCATTGTGAGCATAGTTACACATATATCCATAACAGTGTATCAGAAAATAATCTTATCTAAAAAGCAAAAACTAGTACATAAAAATTTAAATATCTTTCCAACTTTTCAAAAAATATAAAATCACTTTTTTTTCAATACCATCTGAACACCTTGATCAAACACCATTCTGGAATCAAGAAAACAATTCCTGATAGAATTATTTTTCAATTTGGTAGCTGAACATGATCTTGCTTTTTATATACCCACTGTTCTGGAGCTACATACTTAACCACTCTTGGGCCAGCTGGAGGGTAAGCAGATGGAGGAGCACTGTTTGGCATGATGGGCAAGGGTGGCTGCCTTGGACCCTGGAATGACTGTGGAGGTGAAGCACTTGATCGTCTCCAGTCCCTATACACCATAGCTAGTAATAAATACAAACCACCCAGGATCTTCTCCATGAAAGACATCACAGACTGGAGGAATGGGGTCACATTGTGGAGGAATAGTCCTGCTTCATGGATGACTCTAAGCACCACATGATGCGATTCTCTCAAGAATGTCATCAAGCCAACTGTTAGTGTGACAATCAGTATTATCAGGAATCTGAAAGGAAAAGATTTTGTATTACATACATATCTTTTAATACAGATATTTAGCTGACATGAGGTCCTGTATCCAAATATCAAATATATGGTACTTAAACAGTATCTTGTCAGCATTTTTGAATATCCTACCTGATAGCATCTCGAATGTTACTAAGAGTGAAAGTTGTAGCAATGGCAGACCAGACCAGTGCAAAATTTAACTGCTGTGCTTGGTCCCACCAATCAGCAAACTGCTGGCTGATTGCCTGCATCTCCTTGCCTGGTTCACCTGATGCTAACTGCTTCCTTCTTGTGCTGCGGGTCTCTGCTTCCTCATAGTCTTGAGGATGGATGTTCCTGTCATAAAGATACTGAATGAAAATCACATCCAATATTTTCAACTTGATACCGCAGTGGATGCCACGTATGTACATGCCTTGTCACTGTGAGTTTAGTTTAGTATTAATTTACACACAGATAAGTCATTATTGAGCCAATTGCTTGTACTACGTATCTAACCTGTTTACCCTCTTCCTTGATTTTTGGAAATATTTTCTTTTATCTTATACGGCTGTTAGTAATGTCAGTAAAATTGTAATGATTAAAAGTCTATACTAATAATAGCATCAATATTGACATTAGTGGGGGGGGGGGGGCCCAAAAACTTTAGGAAAGGCAAAGTCAGGTGAGGTCACAAGGTTTACCTGGTGGCTAAGCACTTGTGGAGCTGTCTATGTGTAGCATCATATAACAAAACAACTAAATTGAAAACTACATTTTCTTGGAAGTACTGGATTAATGAATGTCTCTAATATATAATCTACCTTCCAAAGGATGGATATTTCAGACTTAACTCCAATTCCACAGATGCATCACATGAAACAAATGGTTGAAATGGTAGCAGTGTGTAGTGCTGCTACCACTGCTCAGAACCACTCACCCCTGTTGTATTTTGAAGTGAATGTTTTCCTTAAACATACCAGTAAAAGACATGCAAACTCAGAAAATCACCTTTCTTTAATGGGTTAAAATATCTCATGAAATTTAACATACCTGATAATCCTCAGTGAAATTTTCAGACCGAAAAGGGACTGCACACCAACACTAGTTATGACAAACCAGTAGTGACCAGGAATGGGTGCTTCTTCAAGTAAAACCCACAAGCAGTAGCTAGGCTGGACAGCAGAAGGCGCTAAAAAAAAGAAAAAAGAAAAAAATATATATATATTAGACTACTTGACTCTCTGTTAATTTTAGGGAGCAAAGAACATATATACTAAAATTATATGACTGAGGCTTGAAAGAAACCATTTGAAAAGTCTGATTTTTTAAAATAAAGGAGAAATATTTATCCTACTTACGTGTTATGTTAATCCACTTTGTATTTTCTTGAACACCTGGAATTTTCTTTATAATGATATTTAACTGCTTGTTTAGGTCTGTCTCCCACTCATCCACTTCTACAATGTCTCTATAACTACCTAGATTTTCAATCCATTTCCGTTCCTCTACCCAGCCAGAAAATATGTGTCCTCTCAAACAATCTTCAATATACTTGAGACCCTCAGGAGAAAATTTGCACTTGACTAGTATCTTGCGACTACATCCCTTCTTCTTGGATGACACAGATGAGTCAGAATCCTTTCCATCCCTCACAACCTTAGTGCTCTTCTTTTTTGATCGTTTCTTGATCTTCAGAGGTTTTAATGATGGAAGACTGTCTGACCCTGAAATAAGGCTTACATCTACAATAGACTCTGACTCGGTTTCGCCAAAGGAGAGTTCATCATTCCTGAACTGCAGAGGCTTTTTGGTTGTGAATGCTTCTGCCTCTTCTTCATTCTGCTGACTGACATTGCTACTAATATGGGATTCCATCTCCTTTACTTCATTCTGATTAGCAACTACTTCCTGCAAGTCATTTGTCACTGGTTCAGCCTGATCTGGCACTGCATCATCTATCAGAGATGTATTTTGATTTGAGAAATCAGTAGCACCAGCAGATCTTTTGTTGCTCCCAGTTAACTTCTGCTCTTCATTTTCCTCATCTACCTCATTTAAAATGTCACCAGTACTCTTCTCACCAACATCTTCCATCTCATTTGGGATGCTGACATCACTTTCTGATGGGATGGTGTTGTTTGTTGGAGGGAGGGGCAGCAATATAATTTCACCTGCATCAGTGCTAGGGATATCTACTAAGGCCTCAGAGTGATGGCCTCCACCACTTTCATCCCCAACTTTATCAATCTCTTGCAAAGGCATCCTGAAAGATTAGAAATTACATGTCTTAAATATATGGAGAAGATAAATAGATGCTCTTGAATTCATTGAGATATGTAGAATAAAATAGATATATTTATGTATTCACTGTGGAATCATTCACATGTTTTACATATTCATGTTCAACCTACACATTTCTATTCATTACAGTTACTGTTATCTACCTATCTATGTGTATATTTATGTATATGTATATATGTGAATATATATATATATGTATGTATAAAATTGCATATTTGTATGTTTATACATCTTTTTCATTCTTTATACCTCCTTCTGTTAATTAAATATTGTAAAGGCATTCTTACATATTATTCTGTAAATCAATCTTTTCCTTTTGGCTAAGTGTCCAATACAATGTCATTTAATTCAAAGTATGGTCTTTCCAAATTATTAGTAACAATGTTACTAGTCTTGCAAATAGTTGAGTAAAACAAAATTCCATATCATAGCAACAAATCCCTGTTTTTAGAGGACTAGATTCTCCCTAAAGCTTCTTTATGTCACAAGTAATATAATATATGTAATAGTAAAACTAATGACTTGAGTCAAACAGAATGTTTGTTATGAAACTTGTCTTACATAATAATCCACATCATTTATTGGTCTAGTGATATGGCAAGTGATAATAATAACGAATAGAACAGCATAATAAATGAAACGTCACACAAACATGAATCACTGCTTTATGAAATTCAGGTTCAGTAACAAAAATACTGGCTGAACAAACCTCTAATGCATAAAACATGCCCTCTGGAAGATTAATATCCTAAAATCTACCAGTACTGTACTCCACAGTGAATACATAACACCCATTTTCAACAAGCAACACTAAATAATACTTAAATAATT
Source organism: Penaeus chinensis (assembly GCF_019202785.1). Classification (NCBI taxonomy): domain Eukaryota; kingdom Metazoa; phylum Arthropoda; class Malacostraca; order Decapoda; family Penaeidae; genus Penaeus; species Penaeus chinensis. The sequence continues at coordinate 24,291,739 of NC_061842.1, read as the reverse complement.
GACTGTCTTACGTTCTGAGACACACCCCTTGTAAGTGAAATGAATAAACGTACCTTATCATGCCTTGGCACGGATCCAGAAGGTTTAAACAGGTACAGGTAGCTTTGAGTGGCCACGCAAGTAGCCTCGGGTCATGTTTTGGTGATCAGCTGATTATGCGTTCACAGCTGATGGCTAGAATGGATGCAGGAAAGTGGGAATGGCGGCTATTTTGAATATTTTTCGGTTGGAATGTAGAGGCTGAAGTGATCTTTTTCCGTCATTCACCTTTTCTATCTGCCTGCCTGTCTATATGTATATATATGTCTTTTTCTGTGAAAATAAGAGAAAGACACCAAAAATGCCCGTTTTTAAGTTGACAATACAAACTCGAAAGTGTGCCGGGAACTTTGACTTTTTTTTGCAAATGACAGAGAGGAAAAGGAGATAAAGAAAAACAGACAAGTAAAAAAAAAAGGTAATTGCTCGTTTAATCATGCAATCATGTCACTAATATGGAGGCAATCAAAGATAAAACTCTATGGATACATTACTTCAGGTATGTGTTCCTGCATCTGTGCCTTGCAAGAGATGCACGAATATCAATTAATCATTTGAAAATGTATGCAAAGTGAGATAACGTTAATTAATAAAGGAATGACACCTGGAGTGCCCAATGTAACAATCTGCAATTCAGATAAAAAGTTTGGAAAAGAGAGCACAGAACATAGGAAAGCCGGTCAAGAGGCAGGTTTAGGGTGAACTACGGTAGTGTGCCTCGACATTTTCCGCACTCTTGTCCAGTCGCCGAGGAAGGACTATCTCCCACAAAAGAGACGGTCTTGTGAATATGCATGAGAAGACAGAAGATAATCAAGATTGTTACGAAATTAAAAACTAAAGAAAAAAAGAGCTCAGAAGACGAAAAAAAATAAAAGTAATTCAGTATATAGTTTAATAACGGATTACTGCAAGCGATGGAGAAGAGCAAGGATAGCATACACGAAGCGGGTCACACTCCTATGTGCGGCCCGCGGCACATTTACTATTTCAGCCTTACAGTCATCAGTTTTGCATGATTAATTAAGCCAGTCCTTCCTCTTTTAAGATTTGCACCCTTACATTTTTCCTATCACTGTATTGAATAAAATAACCTACGTTTTTTCCGTCAACCCTATGACATTTCGTCAATCGTCTGCCCCGCATACTGTATACTAAGGTGGAATGTGGGTCCCTTGGGTAAATGAGTTTGGCAGCCCTGGATTAAAATTTAATTTGGAAGGAGTGACATTATATAATTTATCTTGACACATCCTTCGTTTCTCCCAAAACTCATGGTTTGGCACGGATATGGATGCTGTTCAAGTTGTTTGATATTATATATTTACGAAGTCACTTACTATTAGGACTCTACATTGCACTATGTATGGGTGGAACAAATGATTCTTGAGGAAGCTAGGTGAAAGGAGTACTTGTGAATTAGTTATCAAATTTAAATATAAGTGGATTTGTATATTACAACAAATGGATCTTCGCTTTGTAAAAGAAACGTTTTGTTGCATTATAGCTGTGCCATTACCGCACCAACTATTAACAGGTAAAGCCCTAGCTATAGAGTACCTAATCCTTTATACCTGAAGTAGAGAGGATCGAGTTAACATTTGTTTCGTAGAGTGGTCGATAGGCTTTGGACTTTGTTGGGAGAGCTGTAATTAATATACAAAAGTTTAAAATCCTTGTCGATTTGAGACGTATGTCATTACAATACACTTTCAGTGGCTGGCGTGGCATTCCCCAAATCTTTGCAGTTGTGTTAGGGTTCGATATGTAAAGAGTAGCAGGATCCATTCTCGATGTCTACATGTAATTAGCGTAAAGAGTACTAAAAAAGATTCTGAATCTTAAAAAAAATACAATCTGTTTATCCTAGAACCGCTGACAAGATGTTGAAAACGACAAAAGCTGTTGTAGCTTGGCCACGAGTAACTTTTGTTGAACAGTTGTAACCAAACCAACACCGTATTTGATCACGCTCTGACCACATTCTGTACTGCTCTAGGTCGACTACTTTCTGTAGCGTTGTTTAGAAAGTCATAGACATTCCATAATATGTATATGTTCTTGTCTGCATAACCGCAGTCTAAATGGCAAGTTACGGTCCTCATTGTCACAGACTTGCGTTATATACTACAGTCCTTAATGTTACACGCTTATTTTCTACATCTCGATGTGGGAGATAATGACGAACAGGGGCGTAAGGATATCTGCGATTACAAACACATGCGTTTTTACTCTATAAATACAGAATTCAGCAGATCCAAGTATTAATTTTCAGGGAAAAGTCTTGTCTTGACCTTCTTACATGTTAATCACGCCGGTGTCTTTCCCTGTTCTCTGAAAAAAAAGAATAGATAAATAAATGAAATAATCAGATCGCGAGAAATCTCCCTTGACCTGGCCTATTCGTCTTATAATGATAAAACCCGTTTCTGCCTTAGCAATGCCTGATTCCTATATTTCTTAAGGTATCGTGGTTATTACTGTCGCTCTCAATATCATGATATTGGTAATTACATGTTTTACGTGTTGATATTATCTGTAATTCGTTGCAATAATTACCGCTGTTGTTATCTATGCTATCTGATTGGTACAACTATTATTATTACTGTTATCATAATACTACTACTAATAGTAATAATGACGATAACAATAATGATAATAAAAATGAACATTAGTTATTATTGTTGTTATCATCATTATCATTATTATCATCATTATCATTATTTTTATCATTAGTATTATGTTCTTTATAATCTAATAATAATGATGAAGATAATAATGATTATAACAGTAAAAAAAACAGTAATAATGATAATAACAATAATAATGATTATAATATTATCATTATTATTATTGTTATTACTATTATCATTATTACTATAATTGCCGTTATTAATTATATTAGTATTACCATCATTATTATCATTATTATTATTATTATTATCACCATCATTACCATAATCATTATTATCAATATTAGTAGTATCATTATCATTATTGTCATTAGTATTATCATTAGCATTAATATTATTACTGTTATTGTTATTGCAGTTATTATTTTTTATTATTGCTGTTATCATTATCATCATCATTATTACTACTACTACTACTACTAATATTACTATTATCATTAGCAGTAGTAGTATTACTATTAATATTATTGCAATCATTATTATCATCATTATTATTACCTTTGTCATTGTTATTGTTATCATTATCAGTTATTATTATCATCATCGTCACTATTGTTATCACAATTATTATCATTATTGCCACCATCATCATTATTGCTATTATAACCATCGCCATTATTGTTATTATTATTATTATCATCATTATTGTCATTATTTTATATATATTTTTGTTATTATCATAATCATGATAATTATTGTTAAAATTATTACGATTGTGATTATGATGATGATTATTGTAATTATTATCATCATTGTCATTATTATAAAGTAATTGTTATTATTACAAGATCCTTAATATCATTATTATTATTATTATTATTATTATTATCATTTATTATTATTATTATTATATTATCATCATCATTATTATATTATCATCATTATTAGTGTTATTATCATTACTATTATTATGATAATGGCTATCATCATCATCAGAATTACGACATCAATATTATCATTATCGTTACCATGTCATTATTGTTATCATAATTGTTATTATTATTATTGTTATCAATAATCATTAATAATATTATCATTAATGGTATTATTATCATTGTTGTTGTTGCTGTTATTATTATTATTATTATCATTGTTATTATTTTTTATCATTATCATTATTACTATTATCATTATCCTTAATAATGTTATTATCATCATCATCATCATCATCATCACCATCATCACCATCATTATCATTAGCATCATTATCATGAATAGTACTATTTTTTGTTATCATAATTATCATTATTATTATCATCATTATCACCATCATAATTGTTTTATCATTATCAAACGTTAGGATCATTATAATTTTATTATCATCATTATTAATGTTATTATTATTATAACTATCATCATTATTGTCATCACTATTATTATCATTTTGTTGTTGTTATTATTATTATTGTTGTTATCATTATCTTTATTATGATCATTATTATTATTATTACTATCATCATTATTGTTATCGCTATCATCATTATCGTTACTATTATAATTATGATTATTATCAATATTATCATTGTTATACTTTTTATCACTAGCATTATCATTACTATTACTGTTATCATCATCATTATAATGATTATCATTGCTGTTATGATATATTATTATTGGTATTTTTATTATTGTTTTATTATCATCATAACTATTATTACCATTTTCATTATCATTGTTATTATTATTCATATAATCAATATTTATAGTATTAATGTTATTATTATTACTTTCATCAATATCATTATTGCTATTATTATTATTGTTATTATTATTATTGTGATTATCAACACGGTAGAGTGTTTCACCATTCATAATTATCATTATTATTACTACTACTATTATTATTATTATTGTTATTTGTATTGCTACTACTATTATTATTATATTGTTATTATTATTATAACTGTATTATTATTATTATTATTATGATCATTATTATTATTATTATTGTTATCATTATTTTGATAATTGTTATTATTATTATTATTATCATTATTATTATTATTATTATTATTACTATTACTATTATTGGTATTACTATTATTGGTATTATTATTACTATTATTATTATTATTATTATTATTATTATTGTTATTATCATTATTATAATCCTTGCTATTATTATCATTATTATTAATATTGCTATTATTATCATTATCATTATTGGTATTATTATTACTATTATTGTTATTGTTTTTATCAGCAGCAACAGCATTAATTTTCCCAGGCTCATTATCACTGAATCACTGACATTGTGATTATTATTATTAATATCATTATTATCATCCTTATTATCATCATCATTATTATTATTATTATTATTATTATTATCATTATTATTATCATTATCATTATTGTTGTTATTGTAATTATCATCATTATCGTCATCATCATTATTAATATTCCCGGCATTACCATCACTGCCATATTTGTAGTGTCATGACTACATGTATTACTGTCATATTGCCATTATTATCATAATAACAGTGATAATGTTGATAACCGTTGTTATTGCTTTCAGAATAATAGTTTTCTGTATTACTTAATACTATCATTATAGTCATCAGTCATTTTTTTACTGTTATCATTGTATGCTATTATCGTTATTACCATTATCATCAATATCATTCACAATATCATTATCAACTCCATTAATATAATCATCATAATTAAGATCATCAATAACAATATTTCGATATCTACATCACCGAATATTACACCGTTACTACTATATCCCCTGAAATTACCACAATTATATTTTCATCATAGCATCATATACATTAACAAATACACGTAGCAGAGACAATCCACGTGATTTTCCACACCTGTTAGTCACTCTGTTAGTCATAGCATATGTGCGAGATAGTATGGTAGTAATGTTACTTATTAAATAGATGATGGCCGATGCCGCCTTTGACAGAACTCATATATAGTTTCTTAAAGGATCCAATCATAACTATATAACTCATATATAGTTTCTTAAAGGATCCAATCATAACTATATAACTCATATATAGTTTCTTAAAGGATCCAATCATCTATTTAGTGTGTGTACTCATTCATTCACAGTAGGTTATGGTAGCGTCAAAAGGAAATGTTTAGTCATAAGGTAAATCTTTCCGGAATTTCTGGAATTAGCAAAGAGAAATATCAGAGTTTCGATACTTCCAGGACAATTTAAGGCTGAGGAGAACAGAACATAGAATAATTTGTCTTTTAATGAAAAACAACAATCAAAATAATGAGAAATAAAAGTATCGACGTTAGCGGAAAGTAATCATTGACGATATATCGTTTTCAAACTTCATAGTATGTTTCGGAAAATGGCAAAGAAGAAAACTGCAAAAATATTCAAACTAAAGTTTGGAAAAGTTTACATCACAAAACATTTCCTCGGCGCTTAAGCGTTGATCCAATATCCTTTTCGTATCCTACTCAATGATCTTCCAAAAGTGACAGTGATTTCTATGAATTCAAGATCCAAGATAATGATAAAAGGTAATATAATAACAACAAAACTGCTGCGAACTCCGAACTATTGATAATAAGCGCTTTCCAGGCGCTAAAGCAGACTCGATTCTAAATTCGGCCTAAGGAAGCGAGCTCGCTCAATCTGAAAGTCTTTTCAAATTTCGAAGAATGAAAAAAAAAAGATCATATTACAACAAGAACACTCCGAAGCAATAAACAGCAAAAGATAGCAGAAAAGCGCTCGAGATGGTCGAAACCGAACGCAGCCTGAGCGAGTGGTCGGGTTCAGTCGGTTCACAATGGCGGTGACGGACGCACTATTTACAGTCGCCCTCTCCGTGTTATTACCTCCTTTCTTGCTCGTTCTTGTGACTGTTCTCGTGCTCGCTAGTTTAGGAAAGTCCTTGGGCCTCAGGCAGAAATATGTGCAATTTCTGTTAAAGGTTTTCGAGGTGAGTAGCGAGGGAAAGCGGATTTTTCTAATATGGGTACTTTTTTGTGTTTATGTATGGTGATGTGACAAATGAGGCTTTTGGAAAAGGGATGGAATTTAGTTCCTCATTGGTCTCTGTGGTTTTGTGTTTGGTAACGTATTTGGTTTACGGCGGTGGCTCTGTGTGATATTTTATGGGTAAGGAGCTACAGTTTTTACATTATATAACCACCTTATTCTACTTGTGTACATAATTAGAATAAAGAAATACAAAGAAAAGGCATAGAATGTATATATGAAGATATTATGACGAAAAAGATCATGAGAAGGGATAGGATAAGCACAGGGTTAGGATGAAATACATGTATTTATATCATGAAGACTTTAAAGTTTATCATTATACAACCACTTGTTTGTGTATAAATTTAAATTTTGATAGTTTCTTGGAGAGAGAGACTCGCATCGCTAGTAATTCTGCATCAATGCTATGTGTTAATACAAGCAAAAATGTGTAAGAGAGTAAAAAAACTAATCTCACTGGTATGTGTGTAGACAAAGAGTAACATCAGAAATGAAAAAAATGAATTGTG
>NC_061842.1:24272013-24274513 GCF_019202785.1 Penaeus chinensis | reverse complement strand
TCGGTAGGTGAGTGAGTGTGTCGGTAGGTGAGTGAGTTGAGTGAGTTAGTGAGTGAGTTAGTGAGTGAGTTAGTGAGTGAGTTAGTGAGTGAGTTAGTAAGTGAGTTAGTGAGTGAGTTAGTGAGTGAGTTAGTGAGTGAGTGAGTGAGTGAGTGAGTGAGCGAGTGAGTGAGTGAGTGAGTGAGTGAGCGAGTGAGTGAGCGAGTGAGTGAGCGAGTGAGCGAGTGAGTGAGCGAGTGAGCGAGTGAGCGAGTGAGTGAGCGAGTGAGCGAGTGAGTGAGCGAGTGAGTGAGCGAGTGAGTGAGCGAGTGAGTGAGCGAGTGAGCGAGTGAGCGAGTGAGCGAGTGAGTGAGCGAGTGAGCGAGTGAGCGAGTGAGTGAGCGAGTGAGTGAGCGAGTGAGTGAGCGAGTGAGCGAGTGAGTGAGCGAGTGAGCGAGTGAGTGAGTGAGTGAGTGAGTGAGTGAGTGAGTGAGTGAGTGAGTGAGTGAGTGAGTGAGTGAGTGAGTGAGTGAGTGAGTGAGTGAGTGAGTGAGTGAGTGAGTGAGTGAGTGAGTGAGTGAGTGAGTGAGTGAGTGAGTGAGTGAGTGAGTGAGTGAGTGAGTGAGTGAGTGAGTGAGTGAGTGAGTGAGTGAGTGAGTGAGTGAGTGAGTGAGTGAGTGAGTGAGTGAGTGAGTGAGTGAGTGAGTGAGTGAGTGAGTGAGTGAGTGAGTGAGTGAGTGAGTGAGTGAGTGAGTGAGTGAGTGAGTGAGTGAGTGAGTGAGTGAGTGAGTGAGTGAGTGAGTGAGTGAGTGAGTGAGTGAGTGAGTGAGTGAGTGAGTGAGTGAGTGAGTGAGTGAGTGAGTGAGTGAGTGAGTGAGTGAGTGAGTGAGTGAGTGAGTGAGTGAGTGAGTGAGTGAGTGAGTGAGTGAGTTAGTGAGTGAGTTAGTGAGTGAGTTAGTGAGTGAGTTAGTGAGTGAGTTAGTGAGTGAGTTAGTGAGTGAGTTAGTGAGTGAGTTAGTGAGTGAGTTAGTGAGTGAGTTAGTGAGTGAGTTAGTGAGTGAGTTAGTGAGTGAGTTAGTGAGTGAGTTAGTGAGTGAGTTAGTGTGTGAGTTAGTGTGTGAGTTAGTGGGTGAGTTAGTGAGTGAGTTAGTGAGTGAGTTAGTGAGTGAGTTAGTGAGTGAGTTAGTGAGTGAGTTAGTGAGTGAGTTAGTGAGTGAGTTAGTGAGTGAGTTAGTGTGTGAGTTAGTGAGTGAGTTAGTGAGTGAGTTAGTGAGTGAGTTAGTGTGTGAGTTAGTGTGTGAGTTAGTGTGTGAGTTAGTGTGTGAGTTAGTGTGTGAGTTAGTGTGTGAGTTAGTGTGTGAGTTAGTGTGTGAGTTAGTGTGTGAGTTAGTGTGTGAGTTAGTGTGTGAGTTAGTGTGTGAGTTAGTGAGTGAGTTAGTGTGTGAGTTAGTGTGTGAGTTAGTGTGTGAGTTAGTGTGTGAGTTAGTGAGTGAGTTAGTGAGTGAGTTAGTGAGTGAGTTAGTGAGTGAGTTAGTGAGTGAGTTAGTGAGTGAGTTAGTGAGTGAGTTAGTGAGTGAGTTAGTGAGTGAGTTAGTGAGTGAGTTAGTGAGTGAGTTAGTGAGTGAGTTAGTGAGTGAGTTAGTGAGTGAGTTAGTGAGTGAGTTAGTGAGTGAGTTAGTGAGTGAGTTAGTGTGTGAGTTAGTGTGTGAGTTAGTGAGTGAGTTAGTGAGTGAGTTAGTGAGTGAGTTAGTGAGTGAGTTAGTGAGTGAGTTAGTGAGTGAGTTAGTGAGTGAGTTAGTGAGTGAGTTAGTGAGTGAGTTAGTGAGTGAGTTAGTGTGTGAGTTAGTGAGTGAGTTAGTGAGTGAGTTAGTGAGTGAGTTAGTGAGTGAGTTAGTGAGTGAGTTAGTGTGTGAGTTAGTGTGTGAGTTAGTGAGTGAGTTAGTGAGTGAGTTAGTGAGTGAGTTAGTGAGTGAGTTAGTGAGTGAGTTAGTGAGTGAGTTAGTGAGTGAGTTAGTGAGTGAGTTTAGTGAGCTCGTGTCTCCTTTCTCTTTTTCTCTTTCTCTTTCTCTTTCATTTTCTGCTTCCCCCGCCTTTCCTCTTCATGTTTTTTTCTCCTGGCTCGCCACCTGCGTTCTTCCCGTTTACTTTTCATTTTCTGATCACTTCCTTGCCCTTTTAACTCCCTTCCATTTATCCTCCACAGAAAAAACCACCTTATTTTCTTCCCTTACGGTTTTTTCTGTTCCTTCTTCATCAATTTGTCGATAACCCACTTTTCCTTTTTCCTTCAAAATTCACCTTCCCGTTTTCCTCTTTTATTGCTTTCCTTCTTCTTTTTTCCTTTCTCGTTCCGCGGAGGCTCCCTTTCCCTTACCCGCAGGTCTCCACTCCACTCACTGACCCCAATTCCGGCCCACCTTACAAACGTGAGGACAATGCAAAACAGAACCAGCGAAAAGGGTCACAACAACAAAACAAACAGCCACCACCCCCCCCCCCCCCCCCACCCCCCCCCCCCCCC
>NC_061842.1:24254513-24267013 GCF_019202785.1 Penaeus chinensis | reverse complement strand
CTCCCCTATCTCCCTTCCCTTCACTCTCTTCTCTTCCCTTCCCCCTCTCCCTCCCTTTTCTCCCTTATCTCCCTTCCCTTTCTCCCTTCACTCCCTCATTTTTCTTCCTATACTCCCCCTTTTCTTCCTTCACTCCCCCCCTTTCTTCCTTCACTCCCTCATTTTTCTCCCTTCACTCCCTCATTTTTCTCCCTTCACTCCCTCATTTTTCTCCCTTCACTCCCTCATTTTCTTCCTTCACTCCCTCTTTCTCCCTTCTCTCCCTCTCCTATGTATTTTACCCTTCTCTCCCACCCTCGTCCCACAGGCCCAGTCTCCCTCCTTCCACGAGCACACCCTTCCGTATAGATATAGGCAAATTTACTCTTATCTTCAAGAATTCTTCTTCTTTATGGTTTGCGAAGTTCTAGCTTCGCCCGGGCCTTCTAAATATGGCCCGGCCTGTGTCAGCTTTTTACGGCTGTCTCATTGAGTTGTCTGACACTCGGTGCTTACCGTGGCGGCGGGATTGCCAGCAGGCGCTCCTGCCATGGTGTAAGCATTTCGCATAGCCTCTATACCAGCACGGCGGCTGTTGTTGGCGGTCCCTGTCTCAGGAATTGTGTATGGTCACAATTTTCTAGGTACTGACTAGTGTGGCGTTCGGCTCGCCGCACTGCTTTCAGCACCTTTCATCGCGTTCGATTGTTGGGATAATCTGCCATGCACAGTGGTAACCTAGGCGCATTCTGTGAAGAATGACTTCGGTACCTCTGTTGCTTACTTCAGAGAGTGCCAGTGGTTCAGAGCCTGTGGCGTCTGAGTACCAGCTGGCCGAGGGGGAGGCTCTCGTTTCCTCTCTGTGGAGCTGCCGTAGGAAGGTACGACCGACCAAGGCACACTTCTCCATAAGTAATTTTCGGCTCGGTTTTATCGTCATGGGATTTGGGGGCATACCCCTGCCAGCGACGGCTAGTCTGTCAGCAAGCTCGTTCCCTCTGATGCCGATGTGGCTTGGGACCCAGTTGATGATAATTCTTCTACCCTGAGCAAGAATTATCTGTGCCATTGTGAGAATCGTGGTCAGTAGGTAGATGTTGTCTGTGGGTGAGCTGTGCTGAAGACAGTCAATGGCTGCCCTGGAGTCTGTGTGTATGACCACGTGTCCTTCCCTTAGGGACGCGTGGCATGCCTTGCTGCAAAGCCGGCGCCTGCAGTGTGGCTCAAGGGATCGACCGATCCATCCGTGTAGTATGTTCTACTACCCGGAGGAGTGATGACTGCAATGACCCTGTGGGCTTCTGCCTTTAGGCTAGGCATGGAGTATAGACTCTTTTTCATTGACAGGCTCATTATGTTGAACTCTATCAGGCTCAGTGCCCACGGCGGGGCTTCGGCAAAGTCGGGGTGGGGGGAGTCCATGCCCTTAGCAAGAAGCTGTTCTTTGAGCTGATGGCGTATCAACACCCTGGCTGTATGAGACAGCCAGGAGTTGTTTGCAAAGAGCTCGTTGTCTTGTTCGAGGCATCTGACTATTTTTTGTCTTAGGCTTGTGTTCCTGGGAGCCTGGATGACCTTTGACAGGAATTGTGTTGCCATTAGATCGATTCGTGAGTCCAGGGGGAGAAGGTTTGCCTCCATCAGGAGGTTGAGGACCTTCGTCCACCTCGGGGCACCCAGAATGATCCTGGCGGTTTCATTTTGGACTGTTTCTAATTTGTCTGTGTGCTTTTTCTTTGCAGCAATTAGAGCGTCTGAGGCATAGTCCACAATGGGCCGGACAGCATGTACATATAATGATCTTAGTACTTTGTGTCTGACCCCTATGCGTCTCCCAGTCATTGCTCTCATGACGGGCAGTCTTGCTTTGGTTCGGTCAACCAGGTACTGGACCTCCTTCTGGAAGGAGAGGGTCCGGTCTATCCTTACCCCAAGGTATAGGTAGTCCTGGACCCATTCTAATTCCACTCCCTGGATTTTCAGTCTTGTGCCTCGAACTCTCTGTCTCAGAGCCATGGCTTTGGATTTGTCTGCAGAGATCTTTAGTCCTGTCCTACAACACTCCTCTGACACGAGGTCCAGACAACGCTGGGCTTTATTCTGGCTGCGTGGTCCAGTGGAGGTGATAGCGAGATCGTCTGCATACGAGATGATCTTGCACCCCACTGGGAGGTTTATGTTGAGGATGCAGGACATTAAAGTGTTGAATAGGGCTGGACTGAGAACCCCACCCTGTGGCGTTCCATTTTCGAGCGGCATGTGCTGCGATAGGTGACCCTGGACCCTGGAATTTGACATTGGCAGTCCTGTTCCTGAAGTAGTCACCTATCCAAGCCAAGAGCTTTCCTCTGATTCCCTTCTGGATCAGGCTTTCCTGAATGGCAAGCGGACTTGCCAGTTCAAAAGCCTTCTCCAGGTCAAGGAATACCACCACAGCTGGGCCCTTGCTGATTGTGCTTAAGAGCGTGGCTATGCTGTGTGCTGTGCTCATGCCCCTTGTCAACCCGTGGAGGTGTTCGTGCGGGGGTCCCGTTTTCCATTGAAGCCGGTTTAGTACCATCCTCTCGACCGTCTTGGCCAGGCAGCTGAGCAGAGAGATGGGGCGGTACTTCCCCGGCTCCTTTGGTTTTGGGACGGGAACTATGGTAGCCCTCTTCCAACTCTGGGGTAGAGTGGAAGTTTCCCAGGACTTGTTGATGAGTTGCAAGGGTGCACGCTCACCTGCTAGTCCTAGGTGGGAGATAATGGGATACGAGATCCCATCAGAGCCCGGGGCTGTGTTGGAACTGGTTTTATAGGCTTTCCTTAGTTCCCTCAGAGAAAAGATAACGTCTGAGTTATCGATCTTCAAGAATTGACGTCGGGTTTCATCTGAAGTAGATAATGACAGCTGTTATAATAATGAGTTTGGAGAGCAGTAACACTCGTACACTCTGTTGTTGCTGTGGCGGACTTGTTACTACTGCTACTGCTAGTATGATTAGTTCAAATACTATAGTAAATTCTACTATTATCACGCTATTACTTTTGTTCCTGGTATCTTCATTGCCACGGTTACTCCTTATGGTTTCTGTTATTACTGTTGTTACTACAACAAAGACAAGAAGAAGAAGAAGAAGAAGAAGAAGAAGAGCAAGAACAAGAACAAGAACAAGAACAAGAACAAGAACAAGAACAAGAACAAGAACAACAACAACAACAACAACAAGAACAACAACAACAACAACAACAACAACAACAACAACAACAACAACAACAACAACAACAACAACAACAACAACAACAACAACAACAACAACACCAACAACACCAACACACCAACACCAACACCAACACCAACACCAACACCAACACCAACACCAACACCAACACCAACACCAACAACAACACCAACAACAACAACTTGCCTCTCTCCTTTTCTCATCTCGTGTTCTCTTCTCTCCTCTCCTCTAATCTCCTTTCATCTCCTCTCCTCTCCTCTCCTCTCCTCTCCTCTCCTCTCCTCTCCTCTCCTCTCCTCTCCCCTCCTCTCCTCTCCTCTCCCCACTTTTCCTCTCCTCTCCTCTCCTATCCTATCCTATCCTATCCTATCCTATCCTATCCTATCCTCTCTCTCCTATCCTCTTCTCTCCTATCCTATCCTCTCCTCTCCTCTCCTCTCCTCACCTCTCCTCTCCTCACCTCTCCTCTCCTCTCCTCTCCTCTCCTCTCCTCTCCCCTCCCCTTCCCTCCCCTCCTCTCCTCTCCTCTCCTCTCCTCCTCTCCTCTCCTCTCCTCTCCCCTCCCCTCCTCTCCCTCCTCTCCCCTCCTCTCCTCTCCTCTCCTCTCCCCTCCCCTCCCCTCCCCTCTCTCCTTTCCTCTCCTCTCCTCTCCCTCCCTACCCTCCCCTCCCTCTCCCCTCCTCTCCTCTCCCTCCCTCCCCTCCCTCTCCCCTCCTCTCCTCTCCTCTCCTCTCCTCCTCTCCTCTCCCCTCCCCTCCCCTCCCCTCCCCTCCCCTCCCCTCCTCTCCCTTTCCTCTCCTCTCCCCTCCCCTCCCCTCCCCTCCCCTCCTCTCCCCGCCTCTCCCTCCCTCCCCTCCCCTCCCCATCCCTCCCCTCCTCTCCTCTCCTCTCCTCTCCTCTCCCTCCCCTCCCCTCCCCTCCCCTCCCCTCCTCTCCCCTCCCTCCCCTCCCTCCCCCTCCCCTCCTCTCCCCTCCTCTCCTCTCCTCCTCTCTTTTCCCTTCCTCCCCTTTTCTTCCCAACTTCCCCACCCCTCCTCTAGAGAAGGTGGGAAGATGGGAGAGGAGGCGAAAATGAAGATGAAAGAGATACGCGAGATGAATAAAGTAAAGTTAGAGGAAGAGGAGTTGGAAGAAAGGAAGGAGGCCGAGGAAGTGCTGATGGAGGAGATGGAGGAGAAAAGGAAGGGAGGAGGAGAGCATGGCAATCACACGAGTGGAATCGCTCAGGTGTTCTCATGGCCTGATTAGCAGCCAGGTTCACGTGTGGGTCGGGGAAGCGGAGGGAGCGACGTAAACCGCCATTATATAGTTTCTTCATATCCATTGCCTCCACCCATACATATATCTATAGATAGATTGACAGATAGATCGATAGACAGACAGGGATAGACAGGCAGACAGATAGGCTGACAAAGTTAGACAGACAAATAGACAGACAGACAGATAGGCTAACAAAGTTAGACAGACAAATAGACAGACAGAGATAGATAGGGAAACGGAGAAAGGGAAACAAAAAGACCGGGAGAGAGACTATAATGAGAGAAACAGAGACAATAGACAGACATATAGGGAGTGATAGAGATAGAAAGACGGAGACGAGAGAAAGAGAAAGGAGGGCGCAGGGACACACACACGCAGACAGGGAGACTAGATACACGGGAAGACACACGGAGAGACACACGGGGAGACACACGGGGAGACACACGGGGAGACACACAGGGAGACACACAGGGAGACACACGGGGAGACACACAAGGGAGACACACGGGGAAGACACACGGGGAGACACACGGGGAGACACACGGGGAGACACACGGGGAGACACACGGGGAGACACACGGGGAGACAGAGACGCATATGGATGATACCTTTAACGTTCTTCCGGCCGTAAATGCATAATCCCAAGGTCGCGGAACGTAACGATGGCGGCTAGAGCGCGTGGAGGTGACTTACCTCGGGGCGACTAGTAACACGCCCCTGGACCCCTTGTTTGAGGTCCGGGGGGGGGGGGGGGGGCTCTGTCGCTGCTTCTTCCCCTCCTTCCTTGCCTCGTTTATCGTATGCTTTGTATCTTACTTCTTTCTCTTACCTCCTGTTTATTAGTTCTTGCTTTTTTTTTTTTTTTTTATTCTTCTGTTGTTCCTCATATACAGTATTCATATAGGTTTCGCTTTTTTACCCTGTTTCATCTTTCCTCTTCCTTCTCACACCGGGGAAGTACTGCTCCTCCGCTTCCCTCCTCCTCCTCTTCCTCCTCCTCTCTCCCCCTCTTCCTCCTCCTCCCTCCTCCTCTTCCTCCTCCTCCCTCCTCCTCTTCCTCCTCCTCCCTCCTCATCTTCCTTCTCCTCCCTCCTCCTCTTTCTTCTCCTCCCTCCTCCTCTTTCTTCTCTTCTTCCTTCTCCTCTTCCTCCTCTTCCTCCTCTTCCTCCTCCTCCCTCCTCCTCTTCTTCCTCTTCCTCCTCTTCCTCCTCTTCCTCCTCTTCCTCCTCTTCCTCCTCTTCCTCCTTCCTCCTCTCCTCCTCCTCCTCTTCCTCCTCCTCCTCCTCCTCTTCCTCCTCCTCCTCTTCCTCCTCCTCCTCCTCCTCCTCTTCCTCCTCCTCCTCTTCCTCCTCCTCCTCCTCCTCCTCCTCTTCCTCCTCCTCCTCCTCCTCCTCCTCCCTCCCTCCCTCCCTCCCTCCCTCCCTCCCTCCCTCCCTCCCTCCCTCCCTCCCTCCCTCCCTTCCTCCGCTCTCTCCTCCATCCCCTCCTCCCTCCCCTCCCTCCCCTCCTCCCTCCCCCCTCCAAGACGTTCAGCTGGAGCCTCTCCGCTGCAGGAGAGGCATATCTCTCAGGATAATTAACGATGGAGATAAAGTCAATTTTTCCATCTAGAGATATCGGGGCTATTAAGACTGACTGATAATGCGGATATTTTGTGTGGTTCTTTCTGATCTCTCTGGTTTCTGTGTCTGCTTTCTCTCTCTCACTGTGGTCTCTGTCTCTCTGAGACTTGTATGGAGAGAGAGAGAGAGAGAGAGAGAGAGAGAGAGAGAGAGAGAGAGAGAGAGAGAGAGACAGACAGACAGACAGACAGACAGACAGACAGACAGACAGACAGGAGAGAGAGAGAGACAGAGAGAGACAGAGAGAGAGAGAGAGAGAGAGAGAGAGAGCAAGAGAGCGAGAGAGAGCGAGCAAGCATAGTGAAAGAGATAAGAGAGGTAGACAAAAAAAAGAAAAAAAGAAAAAAAGAAAATAAAGGTAAAAACAGAAAACAAATGAAGCATATTGCAAGTCACTTGTATCGCATTCTTTAAATGCCGGGTTTTTAAATAGCACGCACAATACGACAGAGTGGATTAGGTCACGTGACATCGATGAGCCCGTCTTTCACACAAGGGTCTTCAAGGTCCTGCCATTTATGATAAGATAAGCATATCGCCGCGTTTTTTAAGAGGGTATTTTTAACAAATTTCCACATTTTTCCGTTGTCGTAGCATATGAGTGTCTGTGCGAATGAGTGAGAATGAAAATTAGAGGAGGGTGAGGAAAAGTGACGGTGAAGATGAGGGTGAGGGCGAGGGCGAGAGTGAGGGCGAGGGCGAGGGTGAGGGTGAGGGTGAGGGCGAGGGCGAGGGTGAGGGTGAGGGTGAGGGTGAGGGTGACGGTGAAGATGAGGGTGAGGGGCGAGGGCGAGGGTGAGGGTGAGGGTGAGGGCGAGGGCGAGGGTGAGGGTGAGGGTGAGGGTGAGGGTGACGGTGAAGATGAGGGTGAGGGCGAGGGCGAGGGCGAGGGT
This sequence comes from Penaeus chinensis, assembly GCF_019202785.1. Taxonomy (NCBI): domain Eukaryota; kingdom Metazoa; phylum Arthropoda; class Malacostraca; order Decapoda; family Penaeidae; genus Penaeus; species Penaeus chinensis. Next base: position 24,260,038 of record NC_061842.1, on the reverse strand, counting down.
GAGGGTGAGGGTGAGGGTGAGGGTGAGGGTGAGGGCGAGGGCGAGGGCGAGGGTGAGGGTGAGGGTGAGGGTGAGAGTGAGGGCGAGGGCGAGGGTGAGGGTGAGGGTGAGGGCGAGGGCGAGGGCGAGGGTGAGGGTGAGGGTGAGGGTGAGGGTGAGAGTGAGGGCGAGGGCGAGGGTGAGGGTGAGGGTGAAGGTGAGGGCGAGGGCGAGGGCGAGGGCGAGGGGTGAGGGTAGAGGGTGAGGGTGGGGGAGGGTGAGGAGTGAGGGCGAGGGCGAGGGCGAGGGTGAGGGTGAGGGTGAGGGCCGAGGGGCGAGGGTGAGGGTGAGGGGTGAGGTGAGGGAGAGTGAGGGCGAGGGCGAGGGCGAGGGTGAGGGTGAGGGTGAGGGTGAGAGTGAGGGCGAGGGCGAGGGCGAGGGTGAGGGTGAGGGTGAGGGCGAGGGGCGAGGGCGAGGGTGACGGGTGAAGATGAGGGTGAGGGCGAGGGCGAGGGCGAGGGCGAGGGCGAGGGCGAGGGTGAGGGTGAGGGTGAGGGTGAGGGCGAGGGCGAGGGCGAGGGCGAGGGCGAGGGCGAGGGCGAGGGCGAGGGCGAGGGCGAGGGCGAGGGCGAGGGTGAGGGTGAGGGTGAGAGTGAGGGCGAGGGCGAGGGTGAGGGTGAGGGTGAGGGCGAGGGCGAGGGCGAGGGCGAGGGTGAGGGTGAGGGTGAGGGTGAGAGTGAGGGCGAGGGGAGGGTGAGGGTGAGGGGGAGGGTGAGGGCGAGGGGCGAGGGTGAGGGTGAGGGTGAGGGTGGCGAGTGAGGGCGAGGCGAGGGAGGGCGAGGGCGAGGTGAGGGTGAGGGTGAGGGCGAGGGCGAGGGCGAGGGTGAGGCGAGGGCGAGGCGAGGGCGAGGCGAGGGGAGGGTGAGGGTGAGGGTGAGGGTGAGAGTGAGGCGAGGGCGAGGGCGAGGGCGAGGGCGAGGGCGTGAGGCGAGGCGAGGGCGAGGGCGAGGGCGAGGGCGAGGGCGAGGGCGAGGGCGAGAGTGAGGGCGAGGGCGAGGGGGAGGGCGAGGGGGGAGGGCGAGGGCGAGGGCGAGGGCGAGGGCGAAGGCGAGGGCGATGGGGAGGGCGAAAGGGGGAGGGCGAGGGTGAGGGCGAGGGCGAGGGCGAGGGCGAGGGCGAGGGCGAGGGCGAGGGCGAGGGCGAGGGCGAGGGCGAGGGCGAGGGCGAGGGTGAGGGCGAGGGGCGAGGGACGAGGGCGAGGGCGAGGGGGGAGGCGAGGGTGAGGGTGGAGAGTGAGGGAGAGGGCGAGGGCGAGGGCGAGGGCGAGGGGTGAGGGGAGGGTGGAGGGCGAGGTGAGGGAGGAGGGTGAGGCGAGGGCGAGGGCGAGGGTGAGGGAGGGTGAGGGCGAGGGATGGGTCGAGGGGCGAGGTGGGTGAGGGGGTAGGCAGGAGGGTGAGGGTGAGGTGAGGGTGAGTGGTGAGGGCGAGGGCGGAGAGTGAGGGCGAGAGTGAGGGGCGAGGGCCGGGCGAGAGTAAGGGGCGAGGGCGAGAGTGGGGGGAGGGCGAGGGGGGAAGAGTAGAGTGATGACGAGAGTGGGGCGAGGGCGAGAGTGAGGGCGAGGGCGAGGGCGAAGTGAGGGCGGGGGCAGAGTGAGAGTTAGGGCGAGAGTGAGAGTTAGGGCGTAGTGAGGGCGAGGGCGAGAGTGAGGGCGAGGTGAGGGCAAAGAATGAGGGGATAAAGGGCGAGGGTGAGGTTGAGAGTGAGGGTAAGGGTAAGGTGGGGGCCCAAATTGAGGTGAGGGCAAGTGGGGGGGAGGCCCGAGAGTGAAGTGAAAGGTAGGTTGTGAAAGTGAGAGTGGGTGAAAGTGAAGTAAACAGTGGGGGATGAGATGAGAGGATAAGGATGAGGAAGACAAAAAGAAAGAAGGTGAGGAAGGGAGGGAGGGAGAGAGAGAGGTAAGGAGTGAGGGAGGGAGAGCGAGGCAACCCAGGATTTAAATGTAGGTAAGGGTGTATGGCGGCGGGCGGGCGGGCGGGCGGGCGGGCGTGGGCGAGGGAGGAGGGCACCTAGCAACCTTACGTGGCCTTGAGAGCCGTACCCGCGCCCCCTCGCCATGCTACTCTTATGTAACGAGTTAACTTGGTGGGCCGTTGTTGTTGCCAGATCAGAATCGCACGCCCGCCGTGTCCTGGCAAACCCTTTGTCGGTGGATCCTCTCTCCCTGTACATCGACTTCCCCCAAACCTTTACCTTCACCTCTAACGTTACCTCTGCCATTACTGCTATTCTCTTTCTACATCTTCCTCTCCCTTCTTCCTTTACTCTGCTCTTTTTTTTTCCTCCTCTTTTTTTCCATTTCGTCCCTTCCTGCTTCCCTCTCCCTCCTCTTCCTTTTCCCTCTCTCCCCTCCCCCTCTCCTCCTTCCTCTTCCTCTTCCTCCCCCTCTTCCCTCTTCCTCTTCCTCTTCTCTCCCTCTTCCCTCTCCCTCCTCCCTCTCCCTCTCCCTCTCCTCTCCCTCTCCCTCTCCCTCTCCCTTCCCTCCCCCTCTTCCTCTCTCTCTCCCTCGCCCCTCTCCTCTCCCTCTCCTCTCCCCTCTCCCCCCCCCCTCCCCTCTTCCTCCCCTCTTCCTCTCCCTCCCCCTTTCTTCCTTCCTTTTTCCTCCTTTTCTCTCCCCCCCTTTCCCCTCCACCTCTCCCTCTCCTCTCCCTCTCCCTCCCCCCTTTTCCTCTTCCTCTTCCTCTCCTCTTCCTCTTTTTTTCCCTCTTCCTCCTCTTCCCTTCCCTTTTCCTCTTCCTCCCTCTCCCTTCTTCCTTTACCTCGGTCTCTTTTTTTTCCTCCCTCTTTTTCTTCACTTCGTCTTTCTCTTCTGTCTCCCTTTTCCCTCTCTCTCTTCCTCTCCCCTTCCTTTTCCCCTCTCCTCCCTTTCCCCCCTTTCCTCTTCCTTTTCCCCTCTTCCTCTCCTCTTCCTCTTCCCCTTCCTTTTCCTCTCCTCTCCCTCCTCCTCTCCCTCTTCCCTCTCCCCCCCCTCTCCCCCCTTAAATCCCTCCCCTCCCCTCCCCCCTCTCTCCCTCTCCCGTTTCGTTTCCCTTTCCCCTCCCCCTCTCCCCCTCCCCCTCTCCCTCTTTCTCTTTCTCTTCCCTTCCCTTCCCCCTCCCCTCCCTCTCCTCTTCCTTTAAACCCTGTCCTGTCTTTTCCCCCTCTTTTTCTTCCACTTCGTCGTCTCTTTCTGTCTCCCTCTCCCTCTCCCTCTCCTCTCCTCTTCCTTTTCTCTCCCTTCCTCTCCCCTTCCCCTCCCTCCCCTCTCCCTTTTTCTCTCCCTCTCCCTCCCCCTCCCCTCTCCCTCTTTCTTTTCCCTCTTCCTCTTCCTCTTCCCCCCCTCCCTCTACCCTCCCTCCCCCCTCTCCCCTCCCTCTCCCTCTCCCTCTTCTCTTCCTCTTCTTTTCCTTTTCCCTTCCCTCTCCCGTCTCCCCCCTCCCTCTCCTCTCCTCCTCCTCTCCTCACACCTCCCTCCCCTCCTCCTCCCTCCTCCCCTCCCCCGCCTCCTCCTCTCCTCCTCCTCCTCTCCCCCCCCCCGCCCCTCTCCTCCTCCCCCCCCTCCCCCCTCCTCCTCCCCCTCCTCCCCTCCTCCCTCCTCCTCCTCCCCCCTCTCCTCCCCCTCCTCCTCTCCTCCTCCTCCTCCCTCCTCCCCTCCCTCCCCCTTTCCTCCCTCCTCCCCTTCCCCCTCCTCCTCTCCCTCCTCTCCTCCTCCCCCCTCCCTCCCTCTCTCCTCCTCTCCCCTCCTTCCCTCCTCTCCCTCCCCCTACCTCCTCTTCCCTCCCTCCCCACCCCCCCCACCTTTTCTCCTCTCCCCCATTAAAAACTTTTTTTTTCACAACCTTTCCACACACCCAACTCCCCCTCCTTCCATCCTAAATGTGGCGAAACGTTTTCATTCCTTCGAGGGACGAATGTTTTTGGCGTCTGTCGAAAGTTTTATGAAGGACGTATTTCGCGGGAATTGGTCTTTTGAAAGGGCAATAAAAGACGAAAATAACGGAAAAGAAGGGATTGGGAGGTGGAGAGGGGGAGGGGAGAGAAAGGGAGGGTGAGGGAAAGAAGAGAGAGAGGGGAGAGTGAGAGGGGAAAAGGGAGCAGGGATTTTAGAATCAAGGAGAAAGGCGTAGAAGGATAAAAGGGAGAGAGATAGTTAAGTCTAAGTTAATATTATATATATAAAGAAAAGAGAGAGGGAGAGGGAGGAGAGGGAGAGGGAGAGGAGAGGGAGAGGGAGAGGAGAATGGTTTGGGGGGGGTTTGAGTGGCGGGAGTTTGATGAATAAAATGGCGAGTCTGAATGAATGACGAGTCTGAATGAATGAGCGGTTTTAAATGAAGGACCCGAGTCTGAATGAAGGACGAGCTGAATAAAGGGGCCCGAGTTTTGAATAAAGGGAGCGATTTTGAATGAAGAGCGAGTCTAATGAAGGAGCGAGTCAAATAAGGAGGCGACCTAAATGAAGGAGCGAGTCTGAATGAAGAGCGAGCCCTGAATGGGGAGCGAGTCTGAATAAAGGGACGAGACTAATGAAGGAGCGAGCCCTGAATGAAGGAGCGAGCCCTAAAATAAAAGAGCGAGCCCGAATGAAGAGCGGGCCCTGAAAAAGGAGGGGGGTCTGAATAAGGAGCGGTCGAATGAAGGAGCGGTCTTGAATGAAGGAGCGAGTCTGAATGAAGAGCGATCTGAATAAAGGGAGCGTCTAAAAGAAGGACGAGCTGAATGAAGGAGCGAGTCTGAAGAAGGAGCGAGTCTGAATGAAGGAGCGAGTCTGAATGAAGGAGCGAGTCTGAATGAAGGAGCGAGTCTGAATGAAGGAGCGAGACTGAATGAAGGAGCGAGTCTGAATGAAGGAGCAAGTCTGAATGAAGGAGCGAGTCTGAATGAAGGAGCGAGTCTGAATGAAGGAGCGAGACTGAATGAAGGAGCGAGTCTGAATGAAGGAGCGAGTCTGAATGAAGGAGCGAGTCTGAATGAAGGAGCGAGTCTGAATGAAGGAGCGAGTCTGAATGAAGGAGCGAGTCTGAATGAAGGAGCGAGACTGAATGAAGGAGCGAGTCTGAATGAAGGAGCGAGACTGAATGAAGGAGCGAGTCTGAATGAAGGAGCGAGTCTGAATGAAGGAGCGAGTCTGAATGAAGGAGCGAGTCTGAATGAAGGAGCGAGTCTGAATGAAGGAGCGAGTCTGAATGAAGGAGCGAGTCTGAATGAAGGAGCGAGAGAGAGCGAAGAGATGGAGGGACACCGAAAGAACGAGCTAGAGATGGGCGATTAAAAGAACAGTTTGCGTTTAATAGCTGAAAAAAAAGAGATTTTCCCGCGCATTGCCAAGCCCAATTTTGGGATGAAACGTGGCGCTTTTGTCTTGCGGCCTGTTTTTTCTTGAGAAAACGGCGGGGATTGATTGCTGTTTATGTATGAATCGAGCTGGCGCGATTTTTCTCTAGAAGTCCCTCAAGGAATGTTGTATTTACAATTAGACACAGACAAACACAGATACACGGATACACAAC
>NC_061842.1:24247013-24249513 GCF_019202785.1 Penaeus chinensis | reverse complement strand
TTATTTTATTTTAAAACACCATTGCTATACTGTAGTAATGTTATATGTCATTATGGTGATGATGATGCTAATGATAATGATAATGATAATGATAATGATAATTATCATCACAATTATGCTGATGCTGAAGATTCATGTGCATTCTGTCATACTGATCTAGATAAATTAACAAGTTTGATATTGATATTTATAGAACTGCATGAATAATCTACCCAAAACCACCAGGATGCATTGTATGCACATGCCATGCCCACTGTGAGCATAGCTTATTAATTGTCCTTACACATAAATGTCTCCACCAATGAGCCAATTAATGGTACTAACTATCTCATCTCTTTACCATTATCTTTGATTTTTGGAAATCTTTTCCATTCTTATATTGCTGTTAGTAATGTCAATAGCTTTATAATAATTATAATGTCTATAATGATAATAGCAACATTGAAATTGAGAGTATTAGCAAAAAAAAAAAAATCCTGGAAACTCAACTAAGAGTGAACTTGGTTGAGGTCACAAGTAATACTAATTGACTCCTTTGTTTCTAAGCACTTGTAGATCTATCTATGCGCAGACACAAAACAATACTACATTGAACACAACATTTTTCTTGTGACACGGGGTTTAGTCTGTCTTTAATGTACATGAATCATATTGACATTCATTCAAGTTGATCACCAAGTCTAGCATTGATAAAGATGTATTTCATGTGTAACTAATCAGATGTTCTTCATGTATAGTGACAGGCGTGTTTTATGAATGATAGTTTACTGATATTTTTTTTCATGTTCAATTATGACAGACGTGTGTTGTGTATGATAATACAGATAGCCTTGTACAGCTGAGACAGGTCCTTTTCACATACACTTAATACAAATATTCACCACATGTATAATTGAAACACGGTCTTCATGAGTGGTTGATGTGGATGTTCTTCAGGAAGGCTTGATGCAGATGTATTTTATGCCATGAATATTGATGTTATGTACGTGTGCTCCCTTTTTCCAGTCATGGAACTTCCTCACCCGGACTAACTGCCAGTATGAATTCATCAGTGTGCGGCTCACCATCTTCTGGGTGGTGGGCTTCATCCTTCGGTACTTCCTCCTCCTGCCATTGCGAATCCTTATCCTAATTATTGGGGTAAGTGATGATGTCTCTTATTGCTGCTGTGCCTCCGTTGGAAGACAGTTACCAAGTTGTGGTCTCTTCCATTTTATGTTTTTATTGATGTGATACACACACACACACACACACACACACACACACACACACACACACACACACACACACACACACACACACACACACACACACACACACACACACACACACACACACACACACACACAGATACACATATATATGTGCATGTACTTGTACGTATATATATATATATATATATATATATATATATATATATATATATATATATATATATATATATATAGACACACACACACACACACACACACACACACACACACACACACACACACACACACACACACACACACACACACACACACACACACACACACACACACACACACACACAGTGTATGTAAGTATTTGTACGTATATGTACATATTTGTACATATATGTATATATATGTATATATATGTATATATATGCATGTATATATATATGTATATATATGTATATATGTATGCATGTATGTATATATACCAGGATGCATTGATAAGTACATTATATATTTACATATATATATATATATATATATATATATATATATATATATTTATACATATACACATACACATACACATACACATACACATACACATACACATACATATACACATACATACACATACATATACATACACATACATACACATACATACACATACATACACATACATACATACATACATACATACATACATACATACATACATACATACATACATACATACATACATACATACATTCATACATTCATACATTCATACATTCATACATTCATACATACATACATTCATACATACATACATACATACATACATACATACATACATACATACATACATACATACATACATACATACATTTTTATCTTTTCAGACCAGTCTAATTTTTCTTGTCATACTTCCTTTCCCCTTTAGATTTTGCAATGTTTCAGTTGCAAAATTGGGTTCTGATTGTATCAGATGAATTATGCTGGTGTAGGTATAGCATAACTTTTTTCCCTTTTCATGCTTTTGTTCCATAGGAAATGACCCATTCAGATTGGCTTCAATTTCATTCAGTTTAGTTGGGTGTGGCACGGGGTCCTCTCCTCTATGAGTTGCATATTAATTTTTTTAAAATTCAATTTTCACACTTTGATTGAGGCAGAGATTTACTTGAGAGGTTGGTGGTTATTGAGGAAAAGGTCCAAATAGCATTATTTTATTTTAAATAATTAAGGCCAACCTTTGACTTACAAAATAATTTTCATTACCAACCTAACAGCTTTGCTTTAGTTATCTTTAACCT
>NC_061842.1:24224513-24237013 GCF_019202785.1 Penaeus chinensis | reverse complement strand
TTGCTTCTCATTCTCCTCCCTCCCTCCATCCACCCTCCTCCCTCCATGCTCCCTCCTCCCTCCATGCTCCCTCCTCCCTCCACCCTCCCTCCTCCCTCCTCCTCCATCCTCCCTCCCTCCTCCTCCATCCTCCCTCCCTCCTCCTCCATCCTCCCTCCCTCCCTCCCTCCTTCCTCCCTCCTCCTCCATCCTCCCTCCCTCCCTCCTCCCTCCTCCTCCTCCTCCTCCTCCTCCTCCTCCTCCTCCTCCTCCTCCTCCTCCTCCTCCTCCTCCTCCTCCTCCTCCTCCTCCTCCTCCTCCTCCTCCTCCTCCTCCTCCTCCTCCTCCTCCTCCTCCTCCTCCAATTAATGCTTTTTAAAATAAAAAAATTGTGATAGATATGGTATATATATTTGATTTGTATATCATTATCCTTTTTTTCATAGCTAGATTTAAAGTCTCTCCTCCTTGTGTCTAGGGATGGTGGGCTGAAACGCTCTGCTCCCAAGAAGGAGTGGAAAGAGCAGTACCAGCAGGAATTCTCAAGGCGTCTTAAGGTTCAGAATGTCAACACTGTAAAGAAGGAAGAAAAGACTGAATGACTAAAGGATGAATTAGAAAGAAAGAAGGTCACATAAAACATGATGAATGGTTGAGAGAGAGAGATGCGATGGCATGGGAGCCAGGGTAGGGGAGAGAAACAAGATGGAATAGAGCAGTAAGAGAATCAGGGTTGGTGTAACAGTGACTGGCGTCCGTTGTGTTTCACGCCAGGTGCTAACTGCACTCGTGATCGCTCGTACTTATACGTTCACACATTGTTCCCTTCTTTTTTTTTCTGGATGAAGAGAGCAGTGAGAGGAAAGAGAAAAGACAATAAGTTTAAGAGGCAAGATTGAGTAGAAGATCTAAGAGCTTGAAAGTGGCAATTTAAATTAAATTTATGTGGATAAAGTTTTTCATTGTTTTCGTCCTTGGAAGTCATTGAGGGATATATCAGGTTTCTGTGTGTTTCTTGTTTGGCTGTTGGAAGGGGAAAAGGAGTAGTATCACAGTAGTGGTGCTACTACCCCTAGTAGGAGAATTTGTGGCAGATGAAAGATTTACTATCTGCTCTCTGTCAGGTATATTACATTTAGGTGTTTTAATACTCAGATATGAATGTCATGCATTTTTAGAGCCATGAACTTTTTTGTTATATAGAATGGTCTTGTTTCAGAGTGATTGCAAAGAATAACCATAAACTAAATTATTGATCCTGTTGGATATGTCAAGTATTGATTTGGTTTTTGTTCTCATCACGCTTATGTAGGATATCGGCACAAATAACACTGGAAGATGACTATAATGTTGCAAGTATTCGATATTCTGTCCTTTATGGCTATACTTGATGTTTGGTATGTCAGAGAAATAAATGAGGTTTAACATTTGGTTTCTGGAATGAGACTGAATATTGCTTAAGATGACCAGTCAGTAGTTATTGTTATTCTCTTATCCTTTTTCCCTTGAAGGGTCAAAGACTAGATTATTTCCGATGCTTTTGTTGTATCCTGGAATTGCTCTTTTGTTAAAGGTGCATAGGTGGTGATTTGCTACATCTGGTAGAACCATCAGGACCAATAAATAGTATCACCTAAAGTAGCATGTGTGAGGGTATTTTGAAGAGGTTGTCCAAGTCTCAGTTATGGTGTGTCTCCATTTTTTTTCTGGTGTTTATGTATGTGTGCACGCATGTTCACATGTGGTTGCATTTGTAAATTATGTCATAAAAGAATTGTCCACTTAATAGTATGTGTTTTAAGTACATGAATCTGTGTTCCATTCATACTGTACTTGTGTAATAATGTAAGCATGCTTCTCACATGGCATTAAACCTGTATGGGGAAAATATGTTAGTGACAACTTATGTAGGTAATTATGAAACAATTATGACTGTGATACATAATTATATTTATATATATGAATTAGCAGTTGATACTTTGTAAAGTAAATCATTAGTAAGTCATTAGTAATCAAAGGAAAGTACTTTAATATAGCCCAATGACCCTTTAAATCAGATGTCAATATCTTTCCTGCTAAATTGTGGACGTACATTTCCATTACTCTACATTTTGATTAGTTTTGTAGCCATATTAAATGTGTACTTATGTATATGTATATGTATATAAATGCAAATGCTTGTGCATATATATATGTGCATATACATATGTATATGTGTATGTATATTTGCATGTATATATATGTATATATGTAGATGCATTTTTATGTATATATATATGTAGATGCATTTTTATTTATATGTATACATATGTGTATATACATATGTATGTATTTGTGTGTGTTTGAATATATATATGTATATATATATGTATATGTGGATAAATATGTGTATATATATGTATATATATGTATATAAATATGTATATATATGTGAATATATATGTATATATATGTATATGTATATATACATGTGTATATACTTATACATATAATTATATATATATATATATATATATATATATATATATATATATATATATATATATGTATATATAAATATAAATATATAAATAAATATATACATAAATAAATATTTATATAAATTAATATACATATATAAATAAATATATTTATATATAAATATATATGTAAATATATATATATATATATATATATATATTTATATATATAAATATATCTGTAAATATATATATATATATATATATATATATATATATATATATTATATATTTATATATATATATCATATATATTTATTTATATATATATATATGTATATATATGTATATATATGTATATATTTATATATATATCATATATATTTATTTATATATATATATGTATATATATATGTATATATATGTATATATATGTATATATATATATATATATATATATATATATATATATTTATATATATGTATATTTATTTATTTATATATATATATTTATTTATATATATATATATATATTTATTTATATATATGTATATTTATTTATATATATGTATATTTATTTATTTATATATATGTATATTTATTTATTTATATATATATATGTATATTTATTTATTTATATATATGTATATTTATTTATTTATATATATATATGCATATATATATTTATATATATATATATATATATTTATTTATATATATATATGCATATATATATATATATATATATATATATATATATATATATTTATTTATTTATATATATATATATATATATGCATATATATATATATATATATATATATATATATATATATATGTATGTATGTATGTATTTTTTATTTCATTTATTTATTTATTTGATAGTTTTTTTTTTTTTATATATTTAAGTTTTCAAGCTCAGATTTTTGGAGGAGATGTATTATGTATTTTTATTTATAATTATTATATTTGCAATATTTAGAAGAGGTGCATTGCCTGTAAGACGTACATCAATGGACACAGCAAAACAATGTGAGCTATATTTCAGTAACTTAATGATTCATTACACAGGCAGTGCTAAGGAGGTAGCAAACCGGAGCAGTAACGAAGAGAAACAGAAATCTAAGTGCATGCTTGGGGATGAGAATTGAAGAAAAGGTGATGCACATATGCTAAATGTTAGTTGTCTGAGAGGCATTCACTAATAGTTTAATTGGCAAATAACAAACAATAGGTATGAATGCCATTGAGATTGTCATGTAAGGAATTTTTTGGTTCTTCTAACAATATTGGCATAAGTGGGAAAATAAGATGTACATGCCATTGTTAATTTATCACATACAGCAATGTGATAGGTTGTATGCAGTTAGGTGAAGGAAGAAAGATAACATAGCTAATGTCTGTGTTATAGTTTAATGTAGAATGTTATCTCACAGGATACTTTACACTAGTTTTTTAAAGTATACAAGGTGCAATTCAGCAGTGAACAATTTGAGCTGCAATAAACATTGAAAGTATGATAAGATAAATGTGAATATTTGTGCCAGTGTGAACACTGTAAAAATTATACTGAAGGGATAACTTTGTTTTTCTTCTTGAAAATGGTATATTCAGATTTTTGATGATTTACTGATATTTTCTATATTACCTCCATTATTAGCAGCTGTCAGTTGCAACTGATTTTGATACTTGTTTCATGTTCATCATCATTTTTTGCATGAATCTGTTTATTTTACAAGGGATGAGGTAAATAAACAAGTTACTCCACAATTTTCTACCATGAAAGTCTTGTCTCTTGATTTGAGAGTTTTGGGCATGTCTTGTCATGACCCTTACAGCTTAGTCATTGTCATAAATACGTTGCATCATCATTTAGAGAGAAATCATGAGCCACAGATTCTTAGATGAACCTATTTGTGGCATCCATGCATACCCCATTCTCATCAACTGTCATATGCCTCAAGGCAGTTCTTTAGACTGCTGCTGCTTTTTGTTCTTTTTGTTCTTCTTCCTACTCTTCTGTTGTTCAGAATGATAGGAATGTTGTTTATTATTACTGCTGTCACTTTCTGACAATAAATTTGGTATGTGTCTCTGTATGTGGTGTGGTTGTTGTGAAGTGGGCCCTTGATATTCACGTAGTTCAGAATATCTTGGAGTTTTTTTGATATGCTAATCTTGAAATTCTGATTATTGTTGTTGTGTAAATAGGCGTTTTGAAAAAAAGAAGTCCAAAATGTTCACCATAATGATTATGATGCCTTTATATTACTGTATACAATGGAAGAGTATGAAATAACCAGATTTTCAAATAATCCAGAATGTAACAGCAAGAAAAAAGTCTTCCCAAAATATCCTAAGAAATTCTGTCATGGCTCGTTCCAGCAAATGAAAATACAACGAAAATACCGACTTCACTTGTAGAAATAACCAGCAAAAAGTCAGATTTACAATACTTAAAAAATATCAAGGACTGGTCCTGTTAGCATGCATGTATAATACTTACAAATTTTGTATGCAAGGTATTTATTGAGATTGTTCAAGAGTTATAATCAATAGTTGATAAATTTGGTGTGAATTTGTTAGTTTACACAGGTGAACATATGAGGCAGATTTCAGGATTCATGTGGATGTACTCTTGTATGCCATAAAAATTTGTTGTCTTAAAATAATATCAACCAGAAAAAAAAGTAAGAAATAGAGTAGTTGGGGCAAAATGAATAGGAAGTTTCTGAAACTAGTCACTCTAGAAGTATTGCTTGTAAGTGTTCACATCTACCTATAAATAGCTTTGACATATCATTTATATCAGGGAAGTCTTTGTTTATTTTTTTCATAACTTTTGTTTTACCTTGATTATTTCTTAGATGTGACCAACTTAAGAATGACGGGGCTTGTTCTAGTGTAGGGTCTTTTCTACTGTTTATTGCATAATTTCAATTTGACTAGAATTTATAGTTCTTTTTTTTTCCAAGTCTTTTATACCATTTTGTTGATGTGTGTCTTACATTTAGGGGCTAACAAAAGGAAGAAAAAAGAAAAAAAAAGGACAAAAGGAAATGTAAAAAAAAAAAAAAAAGAAAAAGGAAAAAAAGTCTTAAGTAAACTTCTAAATTACTACTTAAGCATTTGATATAATTTTCTGTAAGTTGCCACTGCTTGTCATATAGGCAGTTGGTTTGTTAAATTTGCCACAGGTTGAATTATTTGTGTGAATTAGTTTGATATAATTATAAGGGCAAATAGCATAGTGATTTCCTTTTTCAAACTCCCTCGTCCCTTACAACCAGAGGCCATGAAAGAAAATTTAAACTTAACCCATTGCTTTTGGGGGCGGCTTGTATGTACTAAAATGCCACTGAGTTTAGTTTATTAATTGTGTTTACATGTAGATGGCTCCAAAAGTGCATAGTCACCAATCATTTCCTAGTCTTACCTGTTTACCTTTTTCCTTGATTTTAAAAATTAATCTTTATTTAATTTTGCTTTTAGTATTGTTAATAACATTATACTAACCATTATGTCAGTGATATTAATAACATCAGGAAAGAGGGAAAATAAATATCCTGAAGTCAAGGAAAGGGGAAATCAGGTGCGGTCATGTAGGCTTAACAATTGTCTGCTGGGTGGCTGAGCACTGGTAGAGCTATCTGTGTGCAAACATATTTCACAGAACAAAACGAGAGAGGACAGTACATGTTCCCAGTAGAATTGGGTTAAATAAATTAACATGAATAGGTACTACATTAATTTCTAGCATCATGTAACATCTATATATTGCTCTTTACTTAAGATTTAAAAATGTGATAAACTTTTGCCAGTAAATGCACATGTTCACAGAAAAAAATAGGAAAAAAAAATAGAACAGTAGTTACAAGGTAAATTTAGATCCTGCAGATCTGCCTTAGCAACAAAAAAGAAAAAAGAAAAAAAAATGCAACTGTATCACCAATGCTACTAGTACTTGGGTCCAAAACTTGCTTAGTGTGATTGTGCAATTTTTATCTAATAGCCAGAAAATTAGAAGAGATGTTGGCAAGTTGGTGGAAGCATTATTATATTCCACACTCCTTATACTGTGTAATCCCTTTAACTCCATCCTAGAACCAAGTGGGCAAGCCTTGATGTGTACCTGTGTATCATGTGAATTGAGAGTGAGGGAGGTTCCTCGTGTCTTCCACCAACTACCCACGGCATCAGAATTATTTTTTGACCTTGTATTTGTGGCGCTCCATAGTCCCTTTCGTGAGATGCAAACCACATCCAGTGTATATTTATACAAAGCCCTCTGTTAGTGTTAGAGATAAAAAGAGAGAGAACTCTCTTGAGGCATATTATATACATGTAGATCTTTATTGCAGTTTTTTATACCTTATTGTAAATTTGTTTTGGGTATATTTTGGTGCATTACATACATATTGGTGTTTCATCTCCACATGTATTTAGGGCCAATATCAGATTTGTAGGGGAAAATGTGTTGAATTTAGCCTAAAGGCAAGTATTATATTATTAAAGTGCGCATTTCTACTTCCTGTTTTATTAGCCATAACCTTTGAAGACCAATATTTTTCACATTTAGTTGAGCTTATCATAAATTGATTACATGACAGTGAACCTTTAATATTTGTTGAAAATGAGTGTTTTTAACAAAATTTAAGGAAAAAGAAAAAAAGATGGTCATAAAATAAATATATTGCTTCCAGAACTTTATATACATCATGAGGATATTAGCAGCTAACCCCCACTTAATGTATTCAACCATACATAGCATATATTCAAATAGAACACCCAGTCAGTATACAGGTTTAGAACAGTCAATATTTCTTTTACTCTCTTGAACAGCAAAATCAATTGTTCTTATCTAGGGAAAGACCAGTATTTGTTTTTTACCAACCATACCATCACTTGGCATAGCATCTTTTAAAGCAGTTTTATAATCCTGAAAGGGGACCATTGCATGATCTGGTGGACACAACTTACCCTGCTTCACTAAGTCAAAAAGTTCCTCTAACATTTGCTCTCGTTCTGGGTGACTAAAATGGTCCTTATTCCAGCGGGTCATCCAAAATCCCTTAAGAGTCACATCTGAGAAGATCAGGGAACCAACGGGAACAGTGACAGGCTGAAAGGAACAAAGACTGAGTTATCATAAATTATTACTTTTATGTATTTTTTTTTTTTGTTGACATAAATCAAGAGAACAGTATCACAGATGTGAAGGTGAGGCATGTGAATTTGCTGACTCATGGTAAAATTATATATATTTTAAAATTTTAAATACAGAATGCCCATCAACAGTTACTTCAAATGACTTAAAAGAAGAAAAAATGGATAACCACCCAAGCCAAACTTGAATGCCTTCCTTTTGCTTGGTTCACTCACTGTACACTGCTGACTTACTTTTCTTGACATTCCACCATAAGTGACCATAACACCTTGGGGTGACAACTGCCGCAAGATCTCTGTCCCACTGCGACCACTGACACAGTTTAGAGCTAAACTAGGTTTAGGGAGAGCTTGGACTGCCTCACTTTTTCTGAAATGTTAAAAGTTCAGTGAATTGTCCTAAATACTTATAAGATTGAGATCAAGTATTTGCTACTTCATCTGCATTATACCCCCCAATCTCTTACTTGTTGTCATGGAGGGGCTTAGGAGATGGGGACTGCAGCCCAAAGTAGGGGATCACCCCTACCTTGGTCCTCAGCCCTCGCCTTAAGTTATTTTGCACGGTCTTTTTTTTCTTTCTTTTTCCTTCTCTTCTTCATCCCTTCTGTCCACTTATCCTAATCGTTGACTCATTTTTACCGCTTTCACCATGATACTATCCCTATCATTATATTATGAATATGCTGTTAACGGCCTCAGATATTGACAGAGCAGAACATTTTCAATAAATAATAATTCTGCATTATATCTCCCCAGTCCCTTGCTCATTGTTGTTGGGGGAGGCAAGGGAGACAGAGAGACAGTGTCCCAAGGTAGGGGATCACCTCAGCCTTTGCCGCAACTCCCTTTGCATAGTCTTTTTTTCTCCCCCTTTCGTTTTCCTTCTCTTTTTTTTGTCCATTTATCGTAATTGTTATCTCATTTTTACCCTTTTTGCTACAATACTTTACCATAGTGCTATATGACCTTTGATGTCTAGCACATTTATTTGTTTGAACTATTTTCCATCTGCATTATACATGAAAGCAAGAATAATTACACTCAAATATATTTATTTGAAAGCACCAATACTCCCACTTTTAACTTCATGAAAATATAAAATCATTAACTATATTAACTATCTGATAAAAAAAAAACAAAATATAATGTCTTTCCTTAATATCAGCATATGATTAGGATAAAATAACAATGGATGTTTTCCTTGGAAAACTAAGAAGTTCTTACAATGGGTGCAGTACCTTAGCACCAAAACAAATTGGCTTGCTGTTAAGCCCTACCTGGACTCTACATGTTACTTTGAGGTTACTACATATGCTAAGAAACCCAAATTCACATTGCAAGACCTCAGAGGACAAGAAAACTGTTAAACCATAGTACATAAAATATGAAAACTGAAAATCATATTACCATAGGTCAATTAAAGTGAACTACTGCCATGGCTTCTAAAACATACATAACCTATGGTAAACTATTCAGAAAAATATCACAGTATTGTTTACCCTGCAGAACTCAACAGCACTGTTGAATTTCTGCTCTATATTGATTCATGTAAAAAAACATGACAAAGTACATTAGGACAAACATTTTCTTGGGAATATGGGATCAAAGAAAATGTGTGGTTTTATACCCTATTCATAATTATATAATTAAAATGGGCCATTACTTTTACTCTTTATCACACCAGATATAAGGAAATAGCAACCACCAACAAAAGCACAGATATATCCATTAATAGTGAAGCTTTGGATTTTTACACATTTATTCCCTTTCCTAGGAAAATAATGCATCAAAGTAGTATCTACAAGTTGAAACTACAAAGACTAATGTTCTAGTCAATATAGAAGTCTATCAAAATCCCTCCCTTTTCCTTACTTGACCTCTCTTCCCCAACCCTGTCAAACATCCTCATGGAATCCCCCAACTTTTCAATTAACAACCTGTTCTCCTTCCATGGACACATAAATACCCTCCACTTGATCTAATCACCCTTGGTCCTTAAGATCCCCTTTCTATCAATCCCTATCCTATTCCACTCCCACTATCCCACTTATTAGGATATTTTGTTCTAAAAAAGAACTTCTTTAAATCCCTCCCACCAAAATTCTTTACCATAGTGCTGTGTGACGTCTGATGTCATCTTTTAGTCTAAAACATTAATCATTAAACAGTTATCAAGGGATTTTCAAAGGATAAATCAAGAATTAAAAATAATATTCATGCATCCATATACTCCTGAACAGCATACACTCACGGCCTGCCATATTTCTCTGCAGATGGAGCAGTATTTATTGTATCTAAGGTGAAAGATAGATGAAGGGGGGCAAAGGCAATAAGATGAGATAGGTGGTGGTTATACGGCAAATGTTTAGTTTTTATTGTTAATATACAATGAATACCAGAATAACCCATTACTGATTACTCCTCTCTTACTTACACTACTACTACTATTACCACTAATGTTCATCATATATAAATAAATAAACAAAAAAAAGAAAAAAAAGATAATTATCTCATACTTCAGATTCAATGAATATTGCATTATCTAAGGGTGATGCATAAATATCTATGCCAGGCTATGGGTGTAGTTGGATATTTATTTGTGAGTGTACCTCAATTCTTCCTCTGTTACCACAACAGTTGCTCCAAGTTTAGTCAACTTTTCCTTCAATTCATCAATGGTTGGGCGATCACGGACAACATTCACTGTCCGCCAGCCAAATGCAGCTGCTATCTGGAATAATCCATTAAAATTTTAGTGGCAACTTATGACTTTGTAATTTACTGTTTATTTCATATATTTTGCTTCATGACCCATACTTGGGCATTTTGACAGCAAACAGTCCAAGCAAAATTTGAAAATTAAATTTTTACCTGTATGACTGCCTGGCCTACTGCTGAGTTGCTGCCATTCTGGATGATTGTATCACCTTCCTTTAGAGGAACAAAGTCCTTTAACATACGATAGGCAGTGCATGGATTGACTGCTATTGTAGCAGCTGTTGCTACATCTACATCAGATGGAATCTGTGGAAATGCACAAAGTATTTTATATCATGTTATCTAAACATACCAATCTACCTGTTAACTGCTTTAACTGCAAAAATATAAAGAGAATTGGTGTTTTCTGCATTTGCAATATATTTTCAGGTAGATACTGTTTCAATTCTTACCACTAAAATTCTTTGATTAGTGCTACTTGATGAAATATGTAAATCAAACATAGGAAAATCTGTGAAAACAGTCTCAAAAAAAGTGTAAAAAGATTGCTAATGAGAATTTTGGAAACACCAATATGGGCAAAGCTAACCATTCAACATCCTGTAAAATCACAAAACTTCACAGGTAAGTGAACTAGCCTCTTACTCACCTTTATAAGCTCCTTGTGTGATGCCACAGCATAATCCCTCCATGTGCCCCAAGCATTAATCCTGGGTATGACATGGTCTCCTGGCTTAAAGTCACCCGCTACACTATTGCCAACCTTAACAATTCTTCCTACACCTTCATTGCCAGGTATGCTTGGCAGTGGGGGCTTCACAGCATAAACCCCCTGGATGGTATTGATATCTGCGGGATTCACAGTGGCAGCTAGCATTTTCACCAGGACCTGATGGAGGAAGAAATGTGTATATGACAATCACCTAATCATGACAGCAAATATCCATGAATCTAGATGTAATACCTAACTTTATTTCTTCTTCATTAGCTTTATAATAGAATATGACAATAATAAATAATACAAAAAATCACATCAGCTGACCCCTGCGTAAAACTGAGAAGTTTGTAATCTGATATAGATTAAAGATTAGAGATGGATGTGAAAGTAGTGCATATGAAATAAATAAATAAATAAATAAATAAACTAAAATGCACATGTAACTTACATCTAAATAACTTATACAGATTAACTGTTTATGGCCTTTGATAAGAATATTAAAAGAAGTAAAATTATAGAAATATCAAGGAAAATAAAAGAATATCATACAGTAAAAATTAAGCCACATATGATGGTATAAGATATTAAAATAAATATATAGTATAATAAATATTCATGTAGCCAAGCTGAACCTTACTTTTGCTCATCAAATCAAAATCTAAATTGTCCTAGGAAGATTAATCAGTAAGTCTCCAGAATATGGCTGCATCAAGTGATGATAATAAAAAAGTAATGCCATGCCTCTGAATTTCTGTTTAATACACATAGGACATTTAGTTGTTTTATTCACAGATCTGCAGGCTGTGATATGTCATCATAGGTTTACCTTTATTCAACGTAGACTTTTTTTTACCCAATAGCGTTGCTTCCTTGACAAGCAGATCAGTTTTTCCTAATCTTCATGAGGTTCTAACCTGACTAATTAATAATCAATGATATGGCAAGTGTATTAGTATAATTAACATTTTAATATCAGAACCAAAGACGAAGATGAAGAAGAAGAAGAAGATGACTGTGACTCTGTAATTAATGGAGCAGGAAAAGGAATAACCTTGGGAAGAGAGCATTTCCTTATCCTTATTTTTCAGCTTTATTTGTGAATGTCTGACACAAGTAATGCGCTTCATAGACATGCTGGATGTCTGACTCATTGTTACTAGAAAATAGAAACGTGATTATTATTACTGCCGATAATGAATGATCAAGTCAAGTAATAATGACAGCTTCATATGTCATTGAGATTGGCCTTCATGTTAAAGAAAGTAATGTTCTCTTCCTTATTCTAGTGACTAAGCACTTTTTTTTATTAGAGCAACATCCAATATGACGTGTTGGTTTACTTGACCATGTTGCATGTTTCGTTGTCACTTCATCTTATTATGGGAAGAAACTGGAATGTCTCTGGATGGGTTAAAGAGAAAAAATCACCTCAACCAATCACTTTTTCACTATTCTTC
>NC_061842.1:24214513-24219513 GCF_019202785.1 Penaeus chinensis | reverse complement strand
TACCTGGTTATCACGCTATCCTGTGATTGGTTACAAAAATATCCTATCACCTGACTGCGTTTCGTGGTCGTTGTGTCACGCGCAAGTGCATTGATGGTACACGCTCGGTAAGTTCAAATCACCTTTACAGTTACAACACAGACTTAGACAAGTAATAAAGTACTTTGCACTTGAAGAATAGTAATCAAATAATATAACAACATTATTCTGTTTTCTCTTTTATTCTGTTTTAATTGCAAATCGTAGTACGACCTAACCTGTATTGCTGATTTGAACATTACTGAACGACAGATAATTTATATATATCGTTAGGCATACTTTGGGACGAACTTAATGCCTGATGAGGACTGTGGTGTACCCTGGGTGTAATAACATTATGACAACTGCGTTCACACTTGTTCACCTATAGCTGTTCCTGTTGAAGATAATTTAGTTAGTAAATACGTGTAACTACACACACACACACACACACACACACACACACACACACACACACACACACACACACACACACACACACACACACACACACACACACACACGCACACACACACACACATATATATGTATATATGTATGTATGTATGTTTGTATGTATGTATATATACATACACACACACACACACACACACACATATATATATATATATATATATATATATATATATATATATGTATGTATGTATGTTTGTATGTATGTACACACACACACACACACACACACACACACACACACACACATATATACACACACACACACACATATATATATATATATATATATATATATATATTATATATTATATATATATATATATATATATATATATATATATATATATATATATATATATATATAATCGAAACCGGTAAAATACATCTCTTATATTGTAAAGATATTAATTCTCATTCATAGCTTTTCTACATTTGTTAACATGAATACGGTTCATATATATATATATATATATATATATATATATATATATATATATATATATGTGTGTGTGTGTGTATGTGTGTGTGTGTGTGTGTGTGTGTGTGTGTGTGTGTGTGTGTGTGTGTGTGTGTGTGTGTGTGTGTGTGTGTGTGTGTGTACATATATACATACACACACACATACACACACACATATATACAATTGCTATCACCACTATCAACCCATCATTAATTTCATTGTGATGGATAGTCTTATTTATGAATCTTTTATCATAATATTTGCCCTCACCATATATAATTATTACCGTTGCAGCACTATCATCATTGTTCTCTCTATGATGACTACCGTGATGAGAATTTGTAATTCGTCAGAATAATATATATCAGAATAATAACAATTCATTTTCTAAATTGGCAGTCAATTTACGTACGAAAAGAATGTCGATAAATTCGTACCAAAAATCAATAGCGAACACAACTTGCCCCGATGAACATTTTTTTTCCCCCGCCCTTTTTTCACCCCTGAAAAGCGTAAACGAGCGAGGGCCACGCCGGGATCGAACGGTGCGATTTACACGTCATCGCTTATACATGTGTATGATACGACAAACCACATCCGCGCCAAGCAGGCTGATAACGATAATTACTCTTGATAATTACCCAACCAGAGAAGATTAATGGATCACACGACTCATCAGTCTCACTAATGACCGTATGAATATCTCTGTGACATTCACCATAGCGGGTGATGAGAGGATCGTCGAGGAAATGGCGACAGGGCGAGGAAATGGCAACGGGTGAGGAAGTGGTGACAGGGCGAGGAAATGGCAACAAGGAGAGTAAATGGCAACAGGGCGAGGAAATGGCAACGGGTGAAGAAGTGGTGACAGGGCGAGGAAATGGCAACAGGGAGAGTAAATGGCAACAGGGCGAGGAAATGGCAACGGGTGAAGAAGTGGTGACAGGGCGAGGAAATGGCAACAGGGCGAGGAAATGGCAACGGTTGAGGAAGTGGTGACAGGGCGAGGAAATGGCAACAGGGAGAGTAAATGGCAACAGGGCGAGGAAATGGCAACGGGTGAAGAAGTGGTGACAGGGCGAGGAAATGGCAACGGTTGAGGAAGTGGTGACAGGGCGAGGAAATGGCAACAAGGAGAGTAAATGGCAACAGGGAAGGTAAAAATGGGACAGGCGAGGAAATGGCAACAAGGAGAAAAAAAATGGCAACGGGAAAAAGTACAAGGATGGCAAAAGGGGAGGAAATGGCCCCCAGGGAGAAGGGGAAATGGCAACAAAGGGAGAGGAAATGGCAACAGGGAGAGTAAATGGCAAAAGGGGAAAGGGAAAAGGCACGGGAAATGGTGACAGGGAGGAAAAGGCAAAGGGCGAGGAAATGGCAACGGTTTAGAAATGGGAACAGGGCGAGGAAATGGCAACAGGGAGATAAATGGCAACAGGAAAGAAGGGAAATGGGACAGGGGAGGAAATGGCAACAGGGAGAGGAAATGGCAAAAGGGCGAGGAAATGGCAACAAAGGGAGGGGGGAAATGGCAAAAGTGAGAGAAAAGGGGGACCGGGAGGCCGTTAAGGAAAGGGGGGGTTGGGCCCGGGGAAGATTGGGGAGGGAGGAAATAAAAATAAAGCCGGGCGAGGAATCAACTGGGAATAATATGTTACAACGGGGAATCCAAGGAATCCCCGGGTTTGTCTGGGAATCGGCTGGGAACGGGGGAAAAAAAGAGGAATGGAAAGGTGGAGTGGTCCAGGGCAGGTATGGAAATTGGTGACCAAGAAAGGCCAAAAAATAAATAAAAGGGAGGGAGGTGGGGGAAGGGAGGGGGGTAAGGGAGGAGGGAAAAGGGAAAGGGGAGGGGGAACGGAAGGAAGGGAAGGGAGGGGGGGTGAAGGAAAAGGGGAGAAAAGAAAGGGAAGGGGAAGGGGGTGAAGGATGGCGGAAGGGGGGGCGGGAGGGGAAGGGTGAGAGTGATGGGACGGGGAGGAATGGCAACGGGAGAGTGAATGGAAGGGGAGGGAAAGGAAGGGGAGGGGGTGACAGGGCGAGGAAATGGGAAGGGGGGGGTGAAGGAAAGGCGGGGGAGAAAAGGAAAAGGGAGGGAAAAGGAGGGGAAGGGGAAGGTGGAAAAGGAGAGGAAAGGGAAAGGGAAAGGGGAAAGGGGGAAAAAATAGGAGGGAAAAGGGAGGTAGAAAGGAAAAGGAAGGGAAAAGGGAGGGGGAAAGAAGAGGGAGGGGAAAGGGAAAGGGGAAAAGGGGGAAGGAAGGGACGGAAAATAGGGGGAGGGAGGGTAGGGGGCGGGGGGGAAAAGGAGGGGGAAGGGGGAAACCCCGGGAAAATAGAGGGAAAAGGGGGAACGGGGGACGGGGAAAATTAGGGGAGGGATTGGAGGTGAAGGGATGGGCGGGGGGGGAGGGAGGGGGGAAGGGGGACGGTAGGAAAAGGGAGGGGGGGGAGGGGGACGGAAAAGGGAGGGGGGGGGGGAAGGGGCGGAAAAAAGGGAGGGAGGGGGATGAAGGATGGCGGGGAGAGGGAGTGAGGGGCAGGGGGACAGAAAATAGGGAGGGAGGGGGATGAAGGATGGCGGGGAGAGAGAGGGAGGAGGGCGAAGGATGGCGCGGAGAGGGATGGATGGTGGGAGACAGATGGCAGGAAGAGGGAAGGAGGGAGGGGGTAAATCCACGAAGAGAGGAGTAGGAGAGGGGGTCAGACTGACGAGGCGGGGCGCGCGGGAGGGAGAGAAGGGGAGGGACGCTGCGTAAGGGTAGGGGAATGGGGGCGGGGGCGTGCAGGAGGTAAGAGAGGTAAGACACGGAGAACGGATGAGGGAAGTAGAGGGTAGGGAAGGAAAGAGGAAAGGGAGCATTTCTTAAAGGGGGGGGGGGGCTTAATGGAGGTGGGGAGGGGGTAGGGAGTTCACATAGTGGGAGGATACGTCACGAAGGGGGAGGGGATAAGGGGTGGGGGGTAAGTATGTAGGCATGAAGGTGGGGGTAGGGTGGGGGGAAGGAAGTAAGGGAGGGAAGGACGGCTTGTTTCATTTTACTTTGAATATTCTGGAAGATAGAAAGAGAGAAGGAGGGAAGGAAAGAAAGAGGGAGGGAAGGAGAGAGAGGGTCAGAGACAGAGATAGAGAGAAATAAGGAGAGGAGAGGAGAGAGAGTTTGGAGAGAGAGCATAAAGAGAGGATAGGGGGAGGAAAGAGAGTTGGAAGAGCTAAGAAAGAGAGAGAGAGAGAGAGAGAGAGAGAGAGAGAGAGAGAGAGAGAGAGAGAGAGAGAGAGATAGATAGAGAGAGAGAGAGAGAGTAAGAGAAGGGGGAAGAGAGAAAAGAGAGAGAAAGAAAGAATTCCAGTGACAGAGAAGGGCAAAGAGACTAAAAGAAAAAAAAGACAGGTAGACAAACACACAAACAGACCGATACATAGACAGACAGGTAGTGAAAGACAGGCGCACATGGAAAGACAGATAGGCAGTGAAAGACAGGCGCATATAGAAAGACAGACAGTGAAAGGCAGGCGCACATGGGAAGACAGACAAACAGTGATAGAGAGGCGCACACGGGGAGACAGACAGACAGTGGTAAAGAGGCGCACATAGGAAGACAGACAGACGACGAGAGAGAGATGTACATAGACAATCTGGGTCACAGAGTCGCGGCGCATTTTTCAACAAGCTGTCAGCTTTACCTCCTGTTTTCCTCCTCCCCCTCGCAACTAGACTCATGTTCAAGAGGAGTACAAGAGTCTCAGTGTATCGCACACGTAGAATAATGCCGTAGCAACTTACAGGCAAACTTTTCCCCCCCGAGAGTGGAAGGAAAAGAACAGGTTTACAAGTAGGCAGAACCTTGTCCACTGCGACAAATGTAGAAAAGTATGGATGAGAATGAATATCTTCACAATACAAGAGATATATGTAACCGGTTTCGAATGTAACCGCCAGAAATACATGTATTTCTGGTGGAAAGGTGAAGGAGAAGAGAGAGAGAAGAGGGGGAAGAAGAGAGAGAAGAAGAAGAGGAAGTGAGAGAGAAAAGGAAGAAGAGACAG